>NC_142711.1:50396031-50699062 GCF_055471065.1 Atractosteus spatula | reverse complement strand
ACTTTGTAGATGTCATAGAATTTCTGTATGGAGTGTGTATGCAACAACAGAACTTCTCCGTCTTCCTCAGATATACAGTAGCTTACAGAATACAGACTGTTATATGCAGTTCAACCTTATAAAACTTTACTATGATAAAATTGAGCAGGATTTAGAAAGTTTTACCATTATTATACATTAAACTTGCTTTGCATCATGCATGACCATAATATTCAGTTGCAACACAAAATAAACAGGAACAGGTAATGAAAGCAGTGATAAATGTGTACTTGCAGGATCCTTTTTTGGGATATTCCTGGATGTGATTTGAAACATTTGTAGTTCACATAGATAAGCCATATGTGGAATAATATGTTCATGATGGATCTGGGATACAATTTTGGCAGCTAAGCAGTGACAAGAAGTAGAAGAACAACTGAAACACATTTTGCATTTTTATATGAACTGTGCTACACTTTGCTTTCTAGTGTAGAATATAATATGCAAAACAAAGCAAAACTAAGGCTATAAAATAATAGAAAAAATAAGAAAAATAACAGACTAAAAACAGTTCTCCAATTTTGTAATTCTGTGATCAATAGACAGCAATTTAAAAAAAAGGAAAATCAAATCATGTCTGCATAAAAATTGATTACCACAAAGAAAGACAAAACATCTTATAGCCAATTATTACCATAGCATTCAACACCATTTCACTAAATTATATTTTATTTTATGCTTTAGGCAGTCCCTTAGGGATGACATAAATTATATTAGGGGCCTTTGTTAGAAGGCAAAAGTGTGCCCTAAGGATTCTTTAATTTGGTTTATCTGAAAGTCATTGTAATGATTAGCATGAGAGGACCACTACTGGGATTACCTTTGCTGTGAATTAACTAAAGAATTACCAGAAGGAATTGATTTTATCTCCTATGTCTGTTGTCTTCCAGTCTCGCTGCAAACACAAATGGAAATCATGCTTTACATTAATAATATTTTGTAATTTTGTAATTTGAAATTTGTAATGTACACATTCAATTGTTGGCGAGGACTGGAGGTGAAAGGCAAAGAAGCTATAGCTTTTTTAGTAAAAGAAGGTAATTATTGTATATGGTAGTAAAAATCCTTACATTGTCAATTAAGGAAAAAATCTTTTGTTGCTCTGTGAAAACCTATTTCTAAATAAAAGGTATTTATTGTCATGTTTCTACAGATCTGCTGATTACCAAGGTCATTAAAAATGTCTCAGTCCTTGGATTTTTAGGATCTCCTATAAAAGTTGTTTTTAACTTAATTTCAATGAATTTGAACCGAATTAATCACTTAAAGGAGAGCAGCAGTCCCAATTTCTCAGACTGGTTATTAAATCTGTAACAAAATAATTTAATTGACGCTGTTAATTCATTGATTAAATTAATTCTGAATTAAGTACAAAATTGTGAACTTTGAAAGTACTGTATAGTCGCCATGCTGTTGCAAATCGCTGGTCTCGCTACGGGCGAGAGTGAGAATTTGGTGAGAAATGTGACGTAAAGTGGCCCTTCCTGTTCTTTAGTCACTGTACTGATTAACGTAATGTGATATACAAGCAAATGAGTACAGGCAGCAGACATTTCACTTCAGAAATGTTCGAACATGATCTGCATGCAGCATTAACAAGTATTTGTTGTCTCAAAGAAGAGAGCAATATTTCTTTTGGATTAAAAGAGATTTATTCACAAGCCCACTTGTTCACAATGTAGTGGCCTTTTCATGTCACTAGAAGTTTTGTTGCCTTGTTCTGAATCGCAACAATGACGACAGACAATAATGGCAATATGGCGCTGCGCATACCTGGAAATCTAGTCTATTTTGTGAATTGGAGGTTTACATTTGTACATTTTATTTTCATTTTGGGTTGAAATGCACTCACCAATGCTAATTCTTTCTAATGCTTAAATATGAAAAAATAGTGCTACAGTTCCTCTTTAAAGATGCCATGTCCAGTAAATATACAGTAAGTGGATGACCAAATATAATATTTTACTATTTTGTGATTTCTGTGGTACATGAGAACCCATAAAGTAGGGTCTCAACATCTGTGAATTTAACATTCACTAATTCACTTATTGGCAATGTGGTCTGCCCTATAAAGTCTTTTTGGGAAAATATCAGAGCAGGATGAAACCGAGATGGAGGTTGTTAAAGCTCAACTTTCAAATTACCTGCAGAACAGGCTAGGATTGCGAGATGAATTTAGAACGAACCTCTCCCTGCCACCTGCCCGAGTACAGTACGCATTACCCAGCAGGAATTCATGTTGTTTAGTTTAGGTAATTACAATAAATTTGTGATTGGACTGGCTCATGTCCTGCCATTACCTGGGACAACACGAAAGTTTGCACCAGTTCTCAGCCTTCCTCCAACCCTGTGCAAACGAATCAGGCCGCATTTCTATCAGACCGCCTACCTTTCAATTAGGCAGCTAATCTACCTCCCAATTATTCTGATTAGCCTGTCCATTGATCTTTCCGAGCTAAAACAACTGGTCTTTTTCCAACTGGTTCCACTGTCGGTCTCCTTAGGGCACCTCGGTTTCAGCATCACCACTGCCTCTAGCCAGGCAGTTTTCTCACTGGACTTCCTGCCTTATTTCTCCAGACAGCCTTCACCCAGCTTCCTCATCTTTCTTAACCTCCCTCTAATATTCAGCCTGTTTGCTTCAACTTTCTCCATTCAACACTCACTGCCTCACCAGAGGTACTATTGAGCCCCTCTGGAAACCACCCTGAGCCCTGCACTTGGGTTTCAGCCTGTCATCTCACCACAGCTTTGTTCTACGGCAGCTGCACTGTAACATAGTGTTGTTTGTTTTAGTTAATCAATGTTATTTTAATTAAAGCCCATTTACCATTATTCATTTTGATTATGGGTGCTCCCAATTATCCACCTGCATCATGGTCTATGTGAGGAATATTGAAATCTCACTCTAATATAACTATTTCCTTGCTTTTCATTTTTTGCCCATGCATCTCCTCAGGCCAAATGTGTTAGCATTTGTTGCTTTTACTGTCAGGAGCAGTTTCTGTCCTACTTGGATTAATGAACATTGTAAGTGTGTTTTATTTTTAATGATTAAAAAACAAAATAGAATACAGTATGATGGCAAGTATAAAATTTCACATTTCTGTAGTTTACTGTACTGTGAGCCTGCACTAGAATTTTAACAGTGCTTCTCATTCTTTTAGCTGCTCTAAAGTGAATGACCAAATACTAATCCTGCTGTCCAGATCAGACAACATTTGTTTTTAGATCACAAAGTTCTGATTAGGACTCCTAATATTTCTACATTTTCCAACACCGAACTTCTAAAAGTGAAGCACATAAGCTACTGTTTTCTTTCATTTTTGTCAGCTACTATTATTTTTAATTCGATTGTATATACAGTAGGTTTTCAGCACTTTCCCAGGTTATTTGCCAAGTAAAAGAAGGGTATTAGTAAATTGAACTTCTTCTGAGTTTAAAAAGGACAAAGACTAACAAATAAGAATATATCCACACGTTAAGGAAATCTCAAGAGAATGTTCTCTCATATTTTAGAAATAAATAATGCACAGGAGCAATTTTGATATAGTACTGGCAAGAACACACACCGGAAAAGCAGCTTGTTTTGTAAATGATTTACTGTTTCAATATGGTAGCTGCCCAATGAGGGATGAATGGGAAATTCAGGCACTGCAATGATACATTGTGCAAGATTTAAATGTCTACTTGCCAGGGAGAAAGGAAATTAGTCCCAATGTTTTAATTAAGAACCAAACAATGGTATTTATTTTAATATTTATTTCACAAAGTAGAAAGTGTGAAAGGAGTAGCTCTGTGTGCTTCTTTTAAAAGAAGTGTATAAAAGAAAATATGTTTCTCTTGCAATATATGATAAGCAATTAGATTTCAAGGGACTTCTTTAATTGCGTTCAATTTGCAACCAATACGTTGAAATGATTCACTAATTGTTTTTTTTTTCACATCGATATAGTTCACTTGGTTTGATTTAAGTAATCCAGTGAAAAACAATGTAAACAGGAACAAGCTGTATCCTAATTTATACATAAAGGTTGCTCCAGTCATTAAAGAAAAAAAAATCATAAAAGCTTTTGCGTAGAAAGAATCAATACAAAGAACAAATCAATACCAATGGATGCTAATATATAGTCCAACATTATTGGAATGGTCTCTACTTTGCTTAGACATAGATTTGGAAGTGGATGAGACCTGAATTTCAGTTCACTTTGTAATGCTAAGTTTTGTGCTTTGTCAACAGATATCACATGATAATGTTTTATGGCAGATGTGTCATAACACAATGTTCTTCACAATATACAGTATCTTATGTAAGTCTGTGAAGATGCTATGCTACTTTGTCAAGCCAATTCTGAACAGTGCTGGAGACATCACTCTGTCATTTGACATTCAATGTAATGTCATGTTTGTCATAACAAATACTACAACAAATATAATGCATGTTATGATTACTCACGCCTTTTCAGCCATTGTTTTAAAAAAGATTTTAAATGCTGTTATATTATATCACGTAATCTAATTACATTATTATGCAGGTCTTACATGTTTGTGTGGTAAAAGGACACTGTTGCATTAAATAAAAGAACTAAGAAAATTTCTTTCTACTGAGAATTGTAGAGGCATAAAAGAATCTAGTCTCTTGGTCAGTGGTTGAAGTGAGTTTACTTTGGTATTTTTAGAGGCATCAAAACTATTTAGCAGAACAAAAGTCTTTCATTAATTCATTTAATAAAGTCATGAAATAAATGATCGGTAAACTAATATAGGGAAAGACCAAATTAAGAACTTGTGTAACCTGTGCATCCTTGCTGCCAAAGAAGTTTGGATTACACACACACAAAGTTGCTTTCTTTTCATTCATTTTTTTATTCATACTGTTTCTTCATCTAGTAAAGGAATGAGACTAATGAAAAATATTGTGTCTTGCTGTGTAAAAATTTCAAGTGATGGTTTTAAATTGGAGACTGGGTATAATTTAGTCACACATCTGTAAATTACTGGGCAGATAAAGATTGAAAGTCAAGTATTAAAATGGAGATGCGAGTTTATAATGCTTAGGTTTTTGTTGCATAATGATGTAAGGCTCAAAAATAGCTCTATATACGTCTAATATATATGGAAACCTTGTCTTGAGTAGCTGAAAGCAAATCTGAAAGCCACTAATGCTCAGAAAGTGCACATTTATATTTATGCATTATGTAAAGTACACAGTAAAGGGTTATTATGCATTTATAGTCCAAGGCAAACATAGGATATAAAAATAAACATAGAAAAATGCTCCCATTAAGAACTGTAACAGTAAAGAAAGAACTGAGAGGCAGTGTAATGACTTCCATTTCGACGAGTTTCCAGCTGTTCACATACTGCACAGTACAGTGCCTTGTGAAATTCTTCAGCCCCTGTAAAGCTTCTATATTTTGTTGCCAAATTACCTTACAGTTGTGCCTCATTTAAACAGTACTTTATATTTAGAATCTGCAAACTGATAAGGCTATAAAATGCTGATTATATGTAAATAAGTTAGATTTTTATACAAAATTACATGATACTGTATTGATTAACGTATTCTGTATTGTTTGCTACTGCAAACAAAAATTAGTTCAGGTGCAAATGAATAGTTGGAAAGGTCACATACGTAATTAGTTTACTGGTCCGTTTGTGTAATTAAATTGCTTTGACATGACAAATGTTCTCCTACTGTATGTCTTATTTCTTTGCAACTTTCCTTCTCTCCCTCACACCCGAAGAAGACTCCACAGCCAAAACATTATGTTTTTTTTCCCTGTGACCTTACAGCATGGAATGAACCTTTATCAGTTCCTTTAGAACTTGGATTAGGCCACATTTCCAAACTAAGCAAACAGGTAACTATTTACAGATGCCACTATGAAACCAAAAGTGGCTTTGAAAAATCTGCAAATTTATATGTCAGAAAGTTACTGTTCCTACAGTACATCAACAGAATGAAAGTACGTAGTTCACATCATCACGTTATATACTGTACATACTGTATCACCCAGTCAGTACTATTCCAACTGTCAAGCAAGGGCCCCAAAATCTTAAACTGACATGAAAATTTAAATTTCCATAGAACAATGAGCTGAAGTACAAAGCCAGAATCTCTGAAGCTGTCGTGCAATTAGAGAGTGAATGTACATGAGTGACCCTGACAAAGTCGTGAAATTAATCCAACAATTACAGTATAGCTTGACGATTGCCATCCATCAACTATCACTATGTCACTATGTCAGTACTGGAGTACTTTTTGCACGAAGAATTCTAAAAAAATATATATACCATCCCAGTGTACAAAGCTAGGCGAGACCTTTCCAATGTACTAACCAGTAATTGATTCAACTAAATACCGATTTAAGGGACTGAATATGCAATTAGTGAAATTCACCTTGTATAGCAAAATACAAAAAGATGATAACATTCAGCCTTGTTCATATTTGACAGTGTCCAAACTGATTACAGTATAGAATAAAAATATAATTTGAAAACTGCAGTTGCACAAAGTTTTCAAGTTCCATAATTGGACCTGGATTATATTTTTAAAGATGTTATTTTGATTGGACAAAAGATCATTTCCCCTTGATCTTGGGCAACTAAATTGTTTAATTGTAATTAAATCCAATATGTGGCAGAATACTGTATATAATTACTGCATTACTAAAAGGATCTATAATAATAACCATTGCTCATCCTAATTTAATTGAATGATCTGGCTGCTGCTATAAGTACTAGCCATGTTTGCAGATCATAATCATAAAAAGATTAGCAAACACTGTAGAGACAGCAAATTAAATTAAAATTTAAACAAAAAGAGTGGAAAAACACCTGAAAGATATTTAATGTAGACCATTGCAAGATGTTTTATGTACTGTATATAGTAAAATAAACATAATATACTGTATTGAGCATGAAGAGACTACTTATGGGAAAAAAACCTACTTGTAGATGGTGATACAGTACATTTACATCTTCTAAACAATGTGGGGATGTAACAGAAAAATAAAATATTGAGATGCGTATAGTACAAGCATATAATTAAAAAAACACCTGACACCTGAGGAAGGTTCCAAGGCCGAAACGTTGTTTTCTTTCTTCTTTTTTTTCAGCATGGAATAAACCTATTACTTGTTAATTTAAAAAAAAAACATTGTTTAAAATTCTATCACATACTAGTTAGCCAAGAGTTAGAATATTGAGTGTATTTATCTTCATATTACAAAATGTATTGCTGCTCTTCAATCTGTACGGTGAAGACCAATTAGATATATTCCCCAATTGAAATTAAAGGTCTGTACCTATTTACCCTTGAACATAGAAATCTATGGCTGTAGCTTTGATAGAAGTATTCAAAATTCTCTAATACATTGACAAAGTCAACCCAACGAACTTCTTCAGAAGTATGAAGAAAAACAAACCATAGGACACAAGTGGATCAAACAAGTTACAAGTGGCACTTCTTAAAAAAAAAAAAGCAATACCCTAGTCAAATCTGTGGAGCAATTCGTTACTACCAACTACCAAATGGATAAGATGAGTCAAATAGGTTACAAACAAGAGGAAGCCTTCCCATGTACAATAAATTTACAATTCACTGTATGTTTCAGGAAGTTTTTGAAGGTTTTACATAACTAATATTAACATTTTTTTGCTAATTTTCAATCTGCTGTGAAACATTTAAAACCGTGTACTTGGTCTGTATAGCATTATAATTAATAATCAATTGGTCAAGAAAAATCAGCCTCCTACTTGTCCAATGACATTACTTACAACAGCAATATGATTTTCTTGGGTGGTCTACCATCTTAATAGGCCCAGTGGCATTTAGCTTGTTACTTCTGAACAGATCAGGTTAGAAGGTGGTATCACATAAAAGTAATGAAAATTAAATAAAATTTCCCCCACTGTTATTTACATTAAAGACTTCTATAAGAAGATGCAACATTTTCCCAGTGGTATTTTATTCTTTACTTGTTTTAGTTTAATGTAAAAAGTGAATGCGAAAATGTTCATTATCATTAGTGACTTCAAACACTTAGATAAGCTTTGAAGACTCCAGAGTTTACATAATTGAAACTTCAACACACTGCTGAGAATTCTAGCTATGAAATAAAACATCACTCCATTGTCCACAAGTAACAGCTGTATTTTGAGGTAGAAATTGTATTGTTGAAAGAGAAAAGGATCATTTTCAAGTCAATGGTCTTCACATCTGTGATTATACTATTTTCATTTCAGTAATAAGATATCCATTATGTGTATATGTTGGAAAATGAAGAAAAAAAAAGATTTACATTTATGTATCCATTATTAAAAAAATTATTATTCCATTTCAGAGGGAGAGAGATATTGAGGATCACACTTTAAAAATTCTTTAAAAATATCGGCCAGAGGATGCCGATTGGACGCAGCAACAGCCTGCTGCTGTTCCCTTGGGTCCGCAGGAGATCTGAATCCACACAGATTGGATGAGTATTCAACATTCTGCATTACAGCTCGAGAATTCAATTGTTACCTCAACCTGAGTTGATATCAATTTAATTCCTAGAGTGACGTACTTGCTTGCAAGCATCTAGTGTAAAAGTTGTAATCAAAGTTCATTTACGAAACGGTATAAATGAATGGTATACTGAATGCACGTTCCTCTCGATTTGTAACTCTTCGTTACTGAACATATACCTTTTGTATTCTGCTAACCCTCACTCTTAAGATCTGTTATGTTTATATGCACATTTTATGTATTAATAAATGTATTGTCATCTATTAGTATCCGTGTGTGTGCCTTGCTGAGTTATCCCGCAAGGTCGGTTTTCTAATAGCCATCAAAGAATCATTTTGTGACTTACTGCTACAATTAATAATTGTCTCAGTAAATGCACAAAACCCCTACAACAGCTTCTTAAGTCCTGCAAGGAAAAATAAAATCTATCGGGTAATTTTCTTCATTATGATGCATTTGTTTCAAAATAACCATTTTATTATTTATAGAATGTTAAATAGTTTTTCCTTTTGAAATGCTTTTTTAGTTATGCTCCCGAACACTCTGATGATCTAAACAGTTGACAAGAGAAAGCACTTAGCTTTCTAAAAGGTCACATCTCATGCTGGCTTTAAACTCCTTTAACATGTGACAAGTGGATTGTTTGCACTGAACACAAATGATAGGTAAAGGTCTGCAGATCATAGCAATTAATAACAGAGAAATGACTGTTGTTAAATTTCACCATTTGTAAATAAGGTTTTTTCACTTGGGACCAGCAAAAAGCATTTCCCATAAATTAAGATGGACATGTGCCACTGAGGTAAGAGGAGTCCCTTTCTTGGTCTCCCCTCTTTGTAGCTGTATATTTCTGTTACCTGGGTAACCTGAAGTGCTTCCTCTCTATGCTCTGAGTATTAACTAGTATCTTAAGACAAAATGACAGAAATGTCAGCAGAAGAACACTATAATTGTGTTTTCCTAAATGTGGTTGGGAGAACATTGACGGGATAGAGCGGAACAATGCAAAATGCCTTTTGCAAGCAGTGTATAGTATGTATACTTATCATAATAACCCCAATGGGCTCCATGCAAAAGGCCTTTAACTTTAGTGTTTTAAGTTTTTAGAGCATTATTTTTCTTCTGAGTTTTCAGTTCAGACAGGGGTGAACAACGAAAAAAAGTCCTCCATTTCCCAGAACATTTTACACAACTGAGGGTGGAAGTATCAATATTGAAACAGTGTAGTTAATCTCTTTACCTAACAGTGTAGGTAATCTTAAGGTAGTTCAGTAATCTTTGCCAGAAATGCACACTTCAGAAATGTGTGGGAGCATCAAATGTTTACTCTATTAGTTAAAGTGAGTGTTTGAAATGGTTACCAGCAATGCTAATCTCTGTGCCAAGATACCTCCCAGGACTGAGACTGTGACCAATGAATTAATATCTGAATTGATCGATATTTGCTCAATTAACCCAGGTGCTGAAGATCACTTTGACAATTAATAAGAATTAGATGTACCAAAAAATCATTTAGGTAATGGAATGGTAATGAAATGGAGGGGACAAGGTTTACTACCTTTAGTTCACAAGATTCTTGTGGAATGTTGCTTTATTTGTGCAACATAGCCATAATGAATTACTTGCTGATGATAATGCTGCACAGAAAAAATGTACTTACAGATTAATTTAGCACAATGTTGAGACACAACATCTTGCTCTTGTAGGTGTAGCGGCGAGGCTTAATAATAAGGCAGAATTAAGTGTTTCTGAGCTTCCCAAATGAGGCCCCATTTCTCTGTTCATCTCTGTGGAGCAGCCACAGAGAGACCATTAGTGCAGGGTGATTTAAGGTTTCCTAGGACAGCTCCCAAAGGGGGATGCACTTAGCTAAGTCTGGCTATCATGATCAATGGTCATCCACTGGCGCCTATCAGTCTAGGGAGTGCCGGATGGACATCTGGACTGCATTACTAAGTGTCAGGACTAAGTGACTCATATCTCACCTTGATCAACCAATCAGGGACTGGTAGGGCTGAGTAACCCACGTGGGACTCTGATGCCCATGGAACTTTCAGCCAATCAACGAGCTGAAGTTCCTCCAGGTAAAAACAGGCAACACAGAGAGCCTGGGAGATTCAGATTCAGTGAGATTCAGATTCAACAAGATTCAACAAGATTCGGGAGATTCAGTAAGATTCTGGAGAGGATTCTGTGGACTGTTCTAAAGGGAATTCAAAGGAGAATTCCAGGGCAGGACGGCCCAGGAGCAGAAGGCTCCCAAGGGCAGGACATTCTCGCAGCGCGCCTCCTGACCATCCCGAGACTCAGCCCGGACAACCACGGAACGGCCAGTGTGTCCGAGTGCCAGAAGTTTCCTTTGTTCTAAGAGTCTAGAGTGGAGGTTGCCAGAGAGTAACCAGCAGCAGGCCTCGTGGACCGGTCAGAACTGTGGACAGCTGAATCACTATTCAGAACTAGCTCTTCATCAGGAACGAACTGGTCCTCTTCCTGACTTGCTGGGATCCACAGTCATCTTTTCTCCTGTGCACAAACTTTGCTAGTTAAAGCCAACACTAACTAGCCGGTCAGTGAGCATCAGCAGCGCACCGTCGCAAGCCGCACAGCACAGCCTGGCACGGAGCCAGAGAGCGCGGATTGGACAGCAACAAGCCTGCAGCTGATTGTTTGTGCCTGCAGGAGATCTGAATCCCCAGAAATTGGATGAGTATTCAACTTCAATGCATTACAGCTCGAGAATTCAATTGTTATCCCAACCAGTTGATATCAATTTAATTCCTAAGAGTTATGTACTTGTTTTGAGTATCTAATGTAGAAGTTGTAACCAAGTTCATTTACGAAACGGTCTAAATGAATGATATACTGAACGTATGTCCTCTTGATATGTGTAACACTTCGTAACTGATTGAATATATACCTTTTGTATTCTGATAACCCTCTCGATAAGATCTGTTAGGTTTACATGCATATTCTATGTATTAATAAATGTATCCTCGTGTATTAGTACCCGTGTGTGTGCGTTGTTTGAGTTATGTCGCATGGTTGGATTCTAAAGCCATCAAAAGAATCAACTTTGTGATTTACTGCTACAATTGATAATTGTCACAGTAAATGCCCAAACCCTACAGAACTGGTGCCTTCAGAGAGCCACTATGATTACATATTTGGCGTCCCTGAACGGCTATGAAACACTACATAGGGTTTGCTTCATTTTAACATCAAGAATAAAACCATTTCTAGACTTGAACATTTGTGATGCAAAAGGCAAAGCTTACATGTCTATCTCTAAGCTTTCCTTTGCAGTAGGGGAGCAAAGAATTAACCTAAAATGTTTGTCTGTCAACAAAATAAGATATATTTCCCCACTTTATTTCTTGCCAAAGACTTCTCCTACATTCCCTTTAACATCTCTCCATAATTACTGCAGGCTTTTAACATGAGTCTTAATACTCTTGGATGTATATACTGGAAGCTATATGCTTTGACTAGCCAAGAATCCACAGGGACATCTGTTAGTGTTATTAATTCTTTGCACAGTGTAATTTCATACAGCATATACTTTGAACTGGGCTGTACGCTGCTGAGGCAGGCACACACAACATAAGGCAGTGGAAGTCCCAGTTTGCCTCATTATCATCTACAGAGCTAGAGTAATCTGACTGAATCCATGTAATGGAGAAGGTGTTGGTGGATGTTTAAAGGAAGTTTGTTTTTGTAAATTAACTTCATTTGTTGTCAGACTTATTACATTCAATAGAGTGGACTACATTAGAAGGGGTTTAAAGGAATCTCTTTGAAAGCAACTGTAAATTATTTTTTTCTATGGCACGTTACTGTCAAATCATTAAGAATACAAGGACAATTTCAATGGGACATGCCAATTCTCAAACTAAGTCTAACAAGAATATAATTCAGATGATACTAGAAGCCAAGATAAAAAAAATGGTGTTATAGGGTTTCTCATGACTTGACATTTTTCTGTCAGTGACAGTTGCTTTTGCTCCTTTATTGAATGAGTCCCCTATTTACATGTTCAGCCATCATGAAAAGAAAACAAATCTACAATTATAAATTCTTTACTTTTACAAATACTTTCTTTGTAATTTATTTTTGTAGTAGTATGGTTAGCTTACTTTAAATAATGTTTAAATAGAAGAAATTTATTGAATTAAACCTTTCCAATATTACTAATGAGTAATTACACAGAAATAAACCAGAAATGGGTATAAATAATTTCCTGAGAATTCACATAATTCCAGATTAACTGTACCTAAGTGTAAAGGAATTGGAGTTAAAGGTCTTAAACCAGATACAGTACCTAGACATACTGTATACCATATGGTCTAAAACCATAAACTGTTACAGAACTCTTGTTATTTTTGTCATGTAAATTGCAAAACCAGATAAGAAAACACAGGAAGGTGACCTTCATGTCCTGAAGGTAAAAACTGAATATTCAGAAATGTAGAAGAGGCTTCACTTTTTCTTATCTCCAAAGAAAGGGCTGCCTTCTTTGAGTAAGTGTACTTTTCAAACTTAAAACATCACATTCAATGTCCAACTTATTATACATAACTGTGGTTTAAACATATGTTTTGCAGTTTGTCCAACATGTGGAGGATTCCTGTAAACTCCCAAAAGCAAAACATTAAATTTGCTGTTTAACATAGTGCTCATACAAGTTCAATGCTGAATGCATAAAACAATGATAAACCAAAGTGAAGGAAAGGTTAAAATGTTGAGAGATAAAAGAGGTGCAGATGTTCTAAAAAGCATCACCTCATCTGTTAAACACTGTTTAACCTATACATACTGTGTATAGCCATATTGTCTGTTGATATATTAGAGTCTTTAAAATGGGTTGCAAAAATTTTAATTCTCCTTGAAGCACAGAACAGATAGATCTCTAGAGTAAGTACATCAATGTCTAGAAAGCAGTGTTCCAAATAGTTTAATAATCAATTAAAATATATGAAGGTAGACAGTAACTTACAAAACTATTTGTAAGACCAACATCTAGATAAAGAAGGTACAGTAGATACAAGCTAGGCAATTGTTATATAGGACAAACGTGCATTGCTTTCCACATAAGGCATAATAAACATGTTAAATTACTCTTAAAGTATAAAAAATAAACAGCATTTTCAAAACTTTAGGTACATAAAAAAATTACTGCTCATGATGTACTTTTTATTTATTTTCATAGATTTTGTATAGAATATTTCATTGCTGATAATAAACAGTCTACAAATAATTCTAGGAGGTAGAAATTCTATCAAATTTATTGTGAACAATAACAATACTTTGAAGCTCCAGAGAACTGCAAATGCTGACACTAGCTAGATGTTGACCATCCCCCAATATGCTTTAGGACCTAATTATAGAAGAACCATTGAACTGAATATCATTAAATAGTATAAAGAAGCTTTTTTTTAAAGAATTGATTACATTGATTAAATTTATCAGCAACATTTTAAATTTTTATATTTTGCATTGAATTCCATTTCTGTGTTAAAGATTCTTATAAGCGGTGCACCAGACAGTTTTGTCCTATTTATGATGTAAACAGTATATATTTTTTGCTGTTCCAGTTACAGAACTTAAATAGTAGTGACTTTCTGGAGCAGAATTACTCTAAAAAGCTAGTATAGGACTGAAATTAGTATAGAGTTTATTGATTTCCAGTATTACATGCAGCATAAAATGCTATACACCAATATCTTTACTTAATGCTTCACAATTTTGTGATTCTTTTAGCTGCGTGCATGCTTTTGGACCACTACTTCAAAAGCCTCACTATTGGAAATGAAAGGAATGCAGATGAGGGCAAAAAAGCAGTGGCATCAGAAGCTTCTTAGCTTGTTGAAAAAGAAGTATGTTAATCCCACAGTGCTGCAGTATCAGAAGGCTCAGAGGAACCCCCTGCAGGTGTCATATAAGCAGTGTGATTACCGAGTACAGATAGCTATGTACTGTACTATATACAACACTTTCTACACATTCTGCTTACTTACAGAACTAGTGTAATGATATTTTGTTTAATAAATTAATCAATTTATATCTCATTAAAACAGTTGTCCATGGGTCTTTGAACATAATATACAAAGAACATGAAATGCATATTGTACTGTAGCAAATATATAGTACAATATATTATATTTTTATACAAGTCACAACATAGTACAATAACCAATAAAACTATTGAAAAAAAAATTAACCTCAGGCTACCATGCACATCATGGTATGTACTGTATACTCTGAGCAGTCACAAGAGGCCTTAAGAAAATAAGAAAAAATGCCTTACTTACCTCCCACTGCGCTACTAACTGAGGATCTTTTCAAAGTCTTTCTAGCTAATTAAAAAACACATTCCTAACTTGGTAGTTCCATCTCAACAAGCTCCACAAATACCACTTCTTTTATTAATGAGCTGAACCCAAGTTCCTCATTAACTGAATAGGTCAGGTGTCTCAAAGCTCGGTCACCGAGAACTCAATCCAGTAAGTCTTGTACAATATGTAACCATTTCTTTAAGGATTGGCAACATCTGTGAGGTTTTAGAAGACGGTTGCAAACAAGAGGAGGCCATTCATCCCTTCTGCCCAGTTTGGTAGTTATTGATGTATCAATCAACTAATTTGTTCAATAAAATCTCTTGCTTGATGGCTGAAGAGTACTTATATTTTTTATATTTTTGTCCTACATGATCTCTAAATTAATTTAACACATCATCAGTTAATTGATCACAATAGCATTATTCCATACCTTTGATATCTTCCATATCCAATTGGTTTAATCATGACCAATAAAACATGCTGGAATGGGGATCTCCAGGACCAGGGTTGGAGTTAAGTGGAGTTACAGTAAGTGGAAAACATCTAAATCATTGAATTGTAGCTTTCATGCCATTCACCTCACAGCTGCATCTCTTCCTCACTGCGTGGCTGCTTAGTTGAAAGGGACAGCATAATCTTGGCAGTGTTATGGTGGTATTTGGGTTGACATTTTTAGGGGTTGTTGTGTCACAACCAACTAGAACCTTAACATTGTACTCTCCCAAAAAGCCAGTAAAGTACTTTGGCCTCACATCTTTTACAAAATTGTATCTAAAACCACACTCAAGCTCCCATTTTAGGGAGAATAATATAAGCAAATATGTTCCTTAATATAAACACTAAAACCCCAGTATTACTCACTTTGGGTTTTGGTGATGATTTAGTTTGGACTCTAAAAAAGGACAGACTAACTCTCTGGGACAGGAGAGACAGGGTCAAATGGGGTAGAGGCTTCTCAAAACTCTAGGCTCAAAGTACACTCCCTCTATGACCCTGCCCCAGATTTTCTCACAGTGGTTTAATGAACAATGTCTTTATTCACCAAAGGATATTCAGTGTTTTTGTTTATTTTTATACCACTCTCCTTATCTATGACTTTCTAGAACTTCATCCCTGAGTTGTTTTGAAAACTCTGTGCTTGAATACTTGCTTGAAATTCACTTCATAAGTAAAAGATAGGTGTATTATTTTGCAATCATATGATCCACTATTTCAAACTATTAATCTACTATTAGAAAGTCCTACAAACTAATTTTGTGATTTACTAATTACTTCTCAAAGTAATGTTGTGCACTTATGTTAATATAGATTTACTGCAAAGATGGTGAATGTTTTTGCAGTTAACGTTTTCAGTTTTTTTATTTTTTACAGGTTTTGCTGACATTTTGAATTTCTTCTGAAATATATTCACCCTAAGAATTCAGGTTTTGGTTAAAATATTTATTTTTTAAATGTACACAATATATCAATCAAAATTAAAAAAAATAGGAATTTTCTTCGGAAGAAGGGTGAAAATGTTTGTAAGGCAATGAAAAAAAGGGTTTTCCAGTATAGTTTCCAGTGCATGTGTAAATGTTTAAAAGTTTAAAATGGGGAATAAAAATCATATTACTGTATTGATGTACTGCTTCCAAAAGTTTTTTTTTCTCTTATAAAACATTTATCAAAATAATAAATGCAAAGGAAGAGATAGGAAATTTATTTTTTTTCATACAGTTTAGTATAAAATAGAATTTTTCAAAGACATTATGAAAAGTCACTCAAAAAATATAAAATAATTTTAATGGAAGCATTCTCACTGTCAGCTGCCTAGCAGGGGGTTATTTAAGATGAACAGTTAAGATTCTTTTTGTTTGCATATTTTGCACAATGACAGTGATTGTAAATATGACTAATGAATACCTCTAGCACGAAGGATCAAATTCAGAATACACTGACAGAAATATAGGAATTGACACTCTAAAGCTTTACTTTATATATATGTAATCTATGACGGTATGTTTGAAGAAAGCAAACATGTTTCATTGCAATTGAACTGCTGCTTTCAGTTAGATATGTCAATCATTATTATTTTTTTATTGAAGCTCAGCCCCCATTTTTTTAAATGTTATTTTTAAGCACTTTGTTTCCAGACATCACTTCTCATTAATTTAAAATAAAGCTCAAGGACATTGGGCTAGAAGGGCATTTGTGTGTTTTAAAAAAGGATTTTTAATTACATTTTTTAAAAGACAAAAACAGAATGCAACAAATGCACAAAAGGGAGCTCACAGGAAAGAAAAACAGAAGTTTTTCAAACAAATGCTGAAATAGACAATTCTGACCATACCATCACTGTTTTTACAATTGTAAAATGTATTCTACCTATACTTTATTTTCCCAAGTAAAATAATTTCTTCAAATGATTGCAACAAGGTGTGACTCAAAGACATTTTAACCTATAAGCTAAATATTTGTCATAACTTGTGCAAATTCAACAAACTGAGATTCTTTTCAAGCAATGCTCTTATTTTTCATTTGGCCTAAATATTATACAAAAGGTTAATTAATTACAAGGTTCTATAAACAAAGAAAACAATTCTGCATGTTACACTTCATTTTTTTAAATGAGGTGTTTCATAAATATCAACACTGAAGTCATTACATTTAAGATATTCCTTTGGTATGCCTACCATATGATTTGATCACAAGAAACCGAAATATACTGATAGAGCTTTTGGTGCATGCAGTTTTAAAAAATCAAAGCATTTTACAAGGCAGCAATACTAAGCCTCTGAGGAAAAAAAAACATATTTGGAGATCCAAAACAAACAAAATAAATTATTTATGTGCCATTAAAAGAACCAATAAAGAAGTAAAGGAGAGATAGAGAGAAATCAAGGAGCATACAAATGAGAAATTATTATATAACGCTTTGTAGGCCATAAGCCCTAGTGGTGAACCATTCGAAGAGAGTATCACACATGGAGCATCTTGTTCAACTCTCCCTTCAGGCAGAGCAAGAGGAGGGTGTGGAGGCCATTGACATTACGACAGAAGAATCCAGGGAAACAGAAGATTATTGCTTAGTCAATACTCAACTCTGTGAGATCCCACTGCTGTAGGATGCAGACAGCAGTTTGTTTTCATAAGGTAAACCCACCTGCTGGGCAAGGCAGCTGAAAGAACCAGGAAAAAAGCATGCACACAGAGAACATGGTACTGTAGCAAGCTGCACGCACACAGAGAGTGTGGTAGCAGGCTGCTGTTGTGGGAAATTCTTCATCAGGGGAACAGGACACAGCCTTGTGTAGATTCAGTTTTATTGAGCTCAATAAGTCCAACAACACACGCTGGGTCTGCCCCAGAGAACAGACAAACTGCAAGGGTCTCCCAACTCTTATAAACAGATACTGTATATATATATAGTCATATATATATATATGACTTATATGACTTATATACAGTCAGAAGAAAGTTTGTTTCACAATCTGAGTGCTTGTCCTGTTCTTTGATATTGTAACGCCCTCGCCTGGTGGTGAGGAGGAAGCGCCCCTAGGCGCTCGTAGTACCGCTGGGCATGCTGGGAGTGGTAGCCGGGGAGAGTCTGAGGGTCAGCACGATGACCAGCGGCTGACCCTACCTGTGTAAATAATGTCCTAGTAATTCTAGTGCCCTGTGTAGTCCTGTAAAAGTGTAGTGTGTTGTTAGGTAATTACCACCCTAAAGTTGTGTACGTGTTCCGTCAGTCTCCTCATGTGTGGTAGATCCTGTGTTTGGTTTTGTGTGGGAAAACGAATAAAGCTAATGCTTGTTTGTTAATTGCGTCTCCACTCGTCCTTGTTCTGAAAAGAACCTGCAAACGCTACAATATGTAATTAATTCTAGTCCTATTCTGTCTTGCTCTAGGTTCTGTCCTTTGATATGCAGCAGACATTGGTCTGGTTTATCCTGTTTGTTGGTGTTGTTCCTGTCTTTTATTATGTAGCGTTAAGCCACTGGGGCTGCTAAAGCAAGTCAGCTTTATGGCATCTCAGTGTAACTTTTGTTTGAGGCTAAATTAACAGACCCCATCAACACCTCTCACAATGTGCTTAAGTGGTGATACTGTGATGCTGGATAAGTGAGATATATACATGTCCCACTTCACTGCAGAAACAAGAGTTCAGGGGTGTGGTCCAGGAACATAGCGGGGCCAAGTAGCAGCTAGACAAATTAAATGTACAGGCAAACACAGTCCAGGAAAGTAAACCAGAAACATACTGTAGGAGGGTTTAGAGTTGGGGAATGCAGTACAAAGCACTGAATACAATTTAAGAGAAGAGCAAGGTCAAGGATCCAAATCAAACACCAAGCACAGAATTTGGGATTGAGAGACATCAAGACTACTCACAGCTAAAAGGGAACAAGAGCATTCAAGACTGCATAGTGCTTGACCCTATACCAAAATCTTGAGCAAATTCAGAGCATTCCTTAGATATTCTGCACCTCCTGCAATGAGCGTGGATGGAAATTGCTCGTGGGTAATGCAGACATCCTGTCGGAATGTATTTTCATCATAACCAGCACGGAAAGACAGACAGGAGGCCAGCTACCATGGCAAACTGCAACTCTGCAACTTTGCAGCGGGGGTGAGCCTGACAAACTCTTAGTGGCTATAATGCTGGTATATCAACATACAGTATATAACTTAGATCAGGAGAAATGACTGTAACTAGCACATTGGTAAAATGGGTAATCTGAATGATTTCACAAACTCTCACACATTACAAGTCTTTGCTCATGAGAAAATATGTACTGTACCTGTGTTCCATCTTAACAAAATATCCAAAACTATAGAACACAATAATTATATAAGACACTACTATCACCATTGCTTTTAAAGATCCTAAAAAATGTAAAGCTAATAGCAATGTCAGAACTTCAGGTAAAAGATGCAATCTCTGGGTACAAGGTTTAATTATTTCCTCTTGAACAGTGGTAATAGTAAGACTGTTAAGTCAGTATTGGGTTAGAATTTTTTACTCATTAAACTAGAATAGGGTCATCCTAGTTGAGAAAACCATTTTGATTCATCGTACAGTATGTGCTCATAGATCATAGATAGAGCTTTATCTTTTCTGAAATCACAGCCAATAATATCAAAATAAGTCTCTACTGCACCATCATACCTTGTATGATAAAAAATAATTCATTTTGGAGTAAAATATATATATATATGCAACTATGATAATTACAGTTAATGTCTGGCTTACCAAATTAAGAAGAATATTTAATGAATCTTATTTACAAAATTGTCTCTCAGCTGTACAGTACATATGTATACTGAACATGATCATATATATAAATAATGTATGTCCATCTTGGCATTACATTCATGACTTTGAGCTATTCTGTCTTTCTTGTAAGTACAATACTCCATGTACAGTATTTTCTGACCATATTGTATGTTAAAGGTTTGAAAATCCAACCCCAGAAGACTTCAAACTGGAAAATGAACAAGTAAATCTTCCTTTGATGCTGAAATTAACTTAAGTCATTGTCTTCAAAGGTCTAACAAGGAATATGAACATTCCTTATAGACCAAGGTGACTGAGAATCTGCTAATAAAAGGAGATTATTCCAGTTGAATATGTTTGGTAAAACACATGTCATGTTCGCTCCATGTAGTAAAACTGAATTACCCTACTCATTTGATTTTTATGTAGTAAAATCAGCACTATATTTTGATTTCCTTCACACTGTTAGACACATATTATATTCATAATAATATTAAAATAGTATAATATTCTAATATATAATTAAAACGTGCTGCACTCAATACTCAAAAGGACATTGACATAAATTGAAAACTACAGTACAAACAGTAATAGGGAGAATCCAAAAAACACAAGGTAAATACACAGAGCATAGAGCTAAAAGGGAACCTCAGGTGAAAGTTAAATGTCAAAGAACCATATAATTAAATGATTATGCCTAAATGTCCTGAATATTAGGAACAGAATACAAGAGAGAAAAAAATGGACAAGGAGGCGGTGTAGCACTATACTGTACATAGGGAAGAAAATTGAGATATTGTATATGAGCCTTGATGAAAGAGAGATCCCAGAATCTATGTGTGTCAAAAAACAACATTAAATGGGCATAGTGCTAGATGCTACAGACCATTATATTCACATGTAAACATCAGCATAAAGGAATAAGCTTAAATAGTTTATGATTAGTTCTTTATCAGTTTGTCTGAAGACATTCTAGAAGGAATGCCTGTATTGATTTAGGCTTTTAAACTATCACATTGCAGTGAGAAAAAAAGATGTGTGATCATAAAATGGTATTCATTTAAGTATATCTTAAATCTGTTACAATACTAGAAAAGCAGACTAAGTAAATAGGTACTATATAGGAATGAGTAGAAATGACAATTAACGAATAGCAGAAAGGGATAGGATATACAGTATATGGAAGCATTAGAGAATAGATGGCAAACATTTAAAAACTCTTCCTGAAGCATGTACTAGTTTTATCCCAAAAGTAAACAGACTCAATATTAAAAAGAAGAGGTTATTAAATTGCTTCACTAAGCCAAAAATAAGATGAAGTCACATTTTAAAAATGTTTAGATAAGAACAGGAATCAGCTAAAGAAAATGATTTAATCATTTAAACAATGAGAATATCAGAAAATCTGAGACACAGAAATGACTATTGGGATGGAAGCTAAAAAACCATTTTTTTCCGTATTACAACCGCAAAAGAATAGTAAAGGATAAAGCAAAGTGTCTTAAGGGCATAAATTTGGAAGTTTCAGACAATAAAAAAGAAAAGGCTGATGTATTAAATTAATATTTTACTCAGGTGTTCACCAAGGAAGAAATCAACAGCATGCCTTGGGCTAAGAAAAGGCAAGGCTCTATATTAAATTATAAATAATATCCTTATACAATAGCCGAAAGCGTTTCAGTTACTAGATGTACGTAAGATAAACGAATCTCAGGGGTGAGATGGTATTACCCAACTGTACATAAGGAAACAAGGAATGTAATTCATGGACTTTTAATAAAATTGGTCCAACAGAACAGACATGGGTAGTACCCATTGACTGAAAAAATGCTAATATAACCTGCATCTATAAAAAGGGTGACAAAATAGAACCAAGTAATTGAATTATAAGTATAGACAGAAGTGATAATTGGTACAAAGATGACCAGGACTGTTTTATATCCAAATTTTATGGACAGTTGAGACCAAGATAACATGTTAGAGTGGTGCTTCACCATACAGCATGACAATGATTCAAACCATATGAACAATGCAATCAACAAGTTTATCTGGTGACAAGCTTAGATTGTCCAAGTCAGTCTATACAGTAGGTTTAAAATCAGTATAGCAATTTCCATGCTGAGGAAACAGAGAAGACAGACCACTGCAAAAATAAACAAGAAGTCATAGTGGTTGTAACCAAGTCTTGATAAAACATCATGAATGATTGCACAGTTTGTTTAGATCAATAGGATTTATGTACTTACTTGCAAAAAGATATTACAACAAATACTGACTTTCACACTCTAAAATGTACTTAATGTAAATTTGTTCAAATCAACACTATATGGTTACTTAAATTAATCTTTAATAGTTTTGAAAAATATCGTACATCTGTACATTAAATTATTACTTAGACTTAATTGATTTTATAGATTGCTCTGTTATGCGTGATTTCATTGCAAATGATGCCATTGTCAGATTTTCCAACAGTTGTCTGAATCCAAAAGAATCCAAAAATGAGAGCTTTCAAGCAAATTGCAATGCTGAGAATAAATCAACACTTTTCTGGTTATGAGATGAAAATTAAAATAGTTTGAACTATGAGATCGATATAAGATTTGTTTCTTGCCTGATGACCAAGCCAGAGTAGAAAGAGAAAAGGTTCACTATCAAAGCAGATATCTACAATATTCAAGAAAATACAATCATTGCTGCCAGACAAGCATGACTGTGTTAGTTTTTGGAGGAGTCAGCAATCCCACCCCCTGGGAAGTGCTAAAATACTGTACCCAGCAACCTCAAGACAAAGATACAGAGTTTATCTGGAAGATAAGAAAAGAAAATTGGACAAATAACAAGACAGCCTAGAAAAGGATCCTGGCAGAAGAAGAAATTGAAAACAACAAGAAGAGAATGAATATTCTGCATGAAGACCGTCAAACCCTAGAAGCAGATATTGACAAATTTGCTGAACATGGAGAAGGCAATTCAGAATATTGCTCATTGCAGTGTACAATACAAAAAGCAGGAGGCTGTAAGTGAAGCAGACAGAGTTTAAATATTAAGAAGCTGATTTGGAAAAAACTAACTGAAGTAGAACAGTTGTAGACAAATACAAATCTTATAAATAAAAAACAAACAAACAAAAAACAAACACAGGGAGAATACGTCTTGACCAAAAAGTGATAAATTAAATTTTGGCTTTTTAGTAAGTAAGGGTTTTTGTCTTTGGACTGACTGCAGAAATCAATCAGTTAGCAAAGCAGAGTGTGTGTGCTGGACAAACAGGTCAGAACATGAGTCAAGTGAGTGCAGTTCTACATTTCCCCAATGCAACAGAAAATTCACATGTGGAATATTGTATATTATTTTGGTAATCATGTTATAAAAAAAGCCAGCAGCTATATCAACTTTCAACTATATGCAGCTCTCCACTGGCTACCCACTGAAGCTAAGCAGGGTTGAGCCTGGTCAGTACCAGAATGGGAGAGCTATGGTTGCTGCTGGAAGTGGTGTTAGTGGGACAAGCGGGGGACACCCACCCTGCAGTCTGTGTGGGTCCTAATGCCCCAGTATAGTGGCGGGGACACTATACTGTAGTTGGTGCCATCTTTCGGATGAGACATTAAACTGAGCTCCTGATTCTCAGTGGTCAGTAAAGATCCCAGGGCATTTATCAATAATAAAAGGGAGTTACCCCAGTGTCCGAGCCAAATTTCCCCCCTCATGCTTTACCGTGGCCTCCAAATTGTCCCCATGTATGATTGGCTTGCACTTGCCCTGTGATGGACTGGTGCCTGTCCAGGGTGCACCCTGCCAGGTGCTTGTTGCTTCCCGAGCAGGCTCTGGCTTCCCGCAACACTGTATGGTATAAAGCGGTTTGGCAAATGACATGACATGAAAGAAAAATGATTTTTGTTTTGAAATTGTCCAAACCATGTTATACAATTTAGCAATATTGTTAATTATCTGAACATCAGGACATGTACAGTATACAGCTGGAAGCAAAAAATAATTAAATAAAGTCTAGATTTTGCAGCCTTAGCATTACTTACATTATTTACTTCAGATTTCTGTTTTACTTCAGAATATTCACTGATAGTGACATGGATATCTGTTGTATGCTTGTGTTTTGATGTTATATGCTTGTGTTTCATTTATAATCTGAATGTTTGCTCTAGACTGAGGCTCCTTAGGAATAGATTTGTAAAATATGAATTTTCTTAGCTTTTGAGCTGATGCTTAAATAAACATTATTAAACAATGAAGTGCTTTTGGCTTCATAAATGTACATGAAACAGAATACTATGGCACCGTGGGCGTGTAGGAAATAATGGAGTTTACTATTTATTTTTGCTCATATACCCGCTGGTCTGTCTGTCATTGTGTCTGCGTAAAGTCCCTTTGAGGAGAAGGGCTGGTTGCACTGTAGTTGTAGAGACTGGCTGTAATGTATCCTGGGGCTGGTATAACCTATAGATACTACCTTTAGCTACAGCCTTTATGTATTATTTAGTCAATGAAAAGTGTTGAGCTCCTCTGTCTGCTAATTCTGGAACTTATACAGTACGTGCCACAATACGTTTCTTAGGCATTTTATTTACAATAGATGAATTCTTTTCTATTCTGCATCTAATGCCTATAGCCTTTACTGTATATCTCTAGCGTATCAGTTAAATTGGACATCAGACAAAAATATAGTACTGCATAATTATATATTTATTAAATCTGCTTAAGTATAGGCTAAGAATAATCCAAATAAAAACAAGAAAGTATCACAGCTTGTTGAGACTCATGTACAAAATAAATGAAAGGTTATACTTTTTAAACAAATCAGTATGAGTTAGGGCTTTAAAATTTATAAGGGTAAAGCTTAGAAGCCAACAGCAAAGTCACTGTTTGGTACTTCAACTGTGTAAGAAATATCTCTAAAATTCTGTTTACTGTTCACTTGCTTGTTAGCTGTTTCAAACATAAACAGGCTATGAGCACCTCAAGGTGTTTTCTACACAGAACTGAAGCAGGGGCTGTAAAATGCAGTTGCAGTACATTATACATCCAATATAGCACTAACAGTCTCTTCTGCAATACTAAGCAACAGATCGAGAAAAATGTTTTATCAAAAAGTTCAAAAGTTTCTATAAGATTTGAATTCTATTATCTCCCATCTGGACAGTTTTAGAAAATATTCTTTCTGAATCTCAGTTCATCATAGACTATTCGATTTTGTTGAATTTAAACATTCAGAAATAATATTTGCATTTTTCAAAAAAATAAATAAATGATTACTTCAGCATTCCATTGTTAATATAAATTTGTAATAATGATAAATAGCCAAATGTTTCTTGCTTTAGCTTCTAGATAGTTGTGTAATGAAGGCAATGGCCTTTATGACACAACAAAAAGAGAGTCTGTTATCATTAAATGTTAATATGAATGAGAATTTTTATTCCTGAATTCTAAAATTCATGATTTGTATAAAAAATACAGGTATACCCTCATTGGGATTCAGTCAAGGCTGCTCACAGACTTCATACTGTATCTCAGACTTCACACACTGTATGAACACTCCCCAGGAAATGGTAAATTCTGCCATGTTAAAAACCTGACTTCTCAGCCCTATTGGAATTACTTTATGCAATGTTTTATTCGCATTGCAAGCAAATGCTTTTTTAAAATGTAAACTTATGCATTGGTATTTTTGTTTTGTAATTACAATAACCATATTATTAAAAATTGTGGCATACTGTAACCTTGCAACACAGAATAGTGACTAATTTTGGTCTAATTTTGGACTAATCAACTGGTCAACTGGCTATAGAAGACAGTAGTAATATACAATCAGAGACAGCCCCATAAGAAAAACAGCTAGAAGCAGTGTGGAACAAATGCACAAGATCATTGGAGCTTTGTGATTGTGTTCAAGAGAAGAACTCAAATTATACTGGGGGATTTCTGGCACAAGACAATCTGCCAGATGTCTTCTAAGAGACAGCTGCTTTTGTCACTTTTAACTGTACTGAAAATACAAGGTTATCTCGGATAATCTGCAAACATATCTGAGAACAATCTTAACAACAGACGGGAGGAATAAATGTTCTACCAGAAGCTTGTTTATTTAACATATAATCTATTTATAATTCTTATAAAGTGTTTTGCAAAAATCTTTGCCCTCTTCCAATTATGTTCCTTTTTTTTTAATTAGGTAAAAGAAAAAATGCACATTTTCAGAGAATGTTTTGTTTAAAACCTGAAGATTGCCCAATTTTATAGGTGAAAGAATGTTAGATGAGAGGAAAAGTACATTTTGTTTTACAAAAAAATCTAAAACTAAAATATGTTTGTTCCATCATTTGTTATTAAACAAAATAGGATGTAATTGGAAGAGGATGAATAGCTTTTCAAGGCACTGTCTGTTTATATATAGTATATAGTATCAATGTGTACAGTATTGTATACAGAATCCTCCAAATAACAATGCTGTTACAAAATAGAGGTTACGACAACAGAAAATATATAAAATACTGTATAAAATATATGTATATTCAGAATCCTCCAAATTACCATATAATAATTAACTCCTTGACTACTTACACATTGAACTTGTTGCTGACTTCGTTTTGTTATCTGATTGCAAAGTCAATTTACTAACAAGCCTGGACTTTATTTTGTTATCATATTCTGAAGTTGATTTGCTACTAAAAACAAGTAATGGTAAATTATTCTTGAACACTAGTGCGTTTTAAAATCTGATTGCGCCTCAAATTCTAACACTAAGACAGGAGACAGTCATAAATCAGCACATATCCATTCTGTTCTCCTCGGAACGGATGCCTTTCTTTTGATATTTCTCCACTAATTTTAATGTTGAAACTGTTGTGAGAAATAATTTGTGTTTCATCCATCTATATATTTTTATTCTATTTGACTTGAGAATCAATTAGTTGCAACTTGGCAAATACCTACTGTATCTTTTCATTTTATGTTGTCATATAACTCATAGAACTTACTGTAGTTGCAGACATAAAATTAATGAGGTTCACAATACATGATATTCTTGAAGAATGTCAAAAGCTAAGGTCTTTATGTAGATTTCCAGTTGTTGCTTTTTGGTATGAGTTAACATCCTCTTTCTGATTGTATATTTTATTCTCAGTATATGTGAGGTTGATAGCACTTTACATTAAATTTCTATTCAGCATTTGACTTTCACCATGATGGTGTATCATACAGTATGACTTTCAGAAGACTAAAAAATAAATAATTATACAATTAAATGTACAAGACATAATGTTTACATACTGTATTTACTTGTTTTGTATAAATTTGAATATTGCACATTTAGAAGTAAAGTACATTAAATTGTATTGGTGCTATTAATGTATTCCATACCGCTTTTAATACATTTTTATCGTATTTAAGTTTGTCATTTTTATAATTTATCATTATTTGTACAATGAATGACTCTGGAGGATACTGTATCTAGTATGCATAATAAAATATAGTGAATTATAATGAGTTAATTCAGAATATGATAGATGTATTGCAGGTTGTAATGAACTGAGGGAACAAAACTATTTAAAAATACTTACCCTATCTGTCTCATAATTAGTCAGTAAAAACAAGTTTTATTTGTAATTCTGATACATTTAGAAATACATTTCTTTCCTAGCAGGGTGAAAGCTACCTTTGTTAAAAAAGCTAAGGGATAGAACCAATAATTTGTATAGTTGGTAAACACAATGGTTTAGAAACATATATCAGCACATTTTTAATTGAACACAAGCGGCAATGTAAGATATTCTTTATTTCTAAATGTCTCACAGGTGTGTCTGTTCTGACTTTTCTGCAATTGTGTTTTTCAGCTTAGGTTTTTAATTAGGAGGTAATCATTAATTTTACAACCTTGTTGTACATTTATGGCTTTTTTGTCTGAGGTATTTTAAAACAGATTTTTGATTAAAGTTATATTTAGTTATGTTCTAGTTTGCTGCAAAAAAAGAACATCCCATATTTAACTAGAATGATTTTGTGAACATTCTCACTTAAAGTTTAATATCTACTGCACATGCTCAAATGGGATATTTAGTACAAGAAGAAATTTAAATTCTGCCCTCACATAAATACATTAATACATTTTTTTCTGAATACTCATGTAATTCTCCCATGCATATCCATGTAGTGATTGTTAGTAGACTAGGCTACAACTTGTTCTGCTTGCTTTAGTTATTAGAAGGCTACTGGTTGCTATGGCAATGGTTAAAATGTTAAGAATCCCTTAGTAAAAAAAGTGTAGTACATAAAAGAGATGGAAAGGGGGGAAAAGACATTTACGCGGAAATGAATGCACAGGGACACTAGGAACACAAAGTTTGCCCTGAATAAAATGATCCTGTCACAATATTATGTATTTTTTCAAAGAAATTGGCATTTTGCCCTTTCTTTTATAATAAGAACAATGTGCAATATGTTTTGTGAGAACAATTTAAGCTACACATTGTAAATAAAAATAGTAATAGGAATGACCTTGCAGATTCCATGACAGTAACCTGGAGTTCAAGTTCCTGATCTGCTCCTTTTTTCTTGTTTTGTTATTCCCCCATTGTTGTCTTTTTTATTTTTTGTTTGTAATCCACAACAAGATGCCAGGGATGTGTAAAAAAAGGCACTTCTTCTCCATTTGTTTTCCCATTTAAGAAAAAGCCAAATTAATCAGATTTTCGTGAACTACAGTAGCTAACATGACTGTTGGAGCAGTCAAAGGGATAAAAAAAAAGATACTAAATACTCAAGAGTTTGGGCAGTTACTGTTTTGGAGGAACACTTTTGGCATAACGAAATCTACACTGTTTATTTGCTAAAGTGAACAAAATGAAGGAGTTAGATTAAAAAAAGCAATCGTAATACAGGACCTTACAATACATAGAGGGGTAGAAGGAACAAATATAGAAATCTCCCAGAGGCGTCTACAAATACTGTACACTTGATATCAAACCAAATGAAAAATAAAAACAGGCAATCCAGCCATATTTGATTCGCTAAGGATTTTGTTCTGCATTCCTAATTGTGTCACTTAATGAATTACTTGGCAATCATGCGACCAGTGTACCCATTTGAAAGCCTGATGCTATGACATCTTTCACAGGCCCCCTTTTCATTTTCTTGTTTTTTTTTCTTACTAGAAGGATAGAAACTGTGATAGAATTCCTGAATAAAAGCAAATGCCGGGTGGTTCCCAACTCCAAGAGATTTATTCATTGAGAGGGTGCACAAGATATATGGAGGTCACTCTTCTAAAGGCAACAACAAGCCTTGCATTTTTATTGTCAAATTTGACACAGGCAACTCTTTTTGAAGGAATGTGGGCGGTCCGTTCCTACTTAACCAACAGAGGGATATATACTCTGTTTCGACCTGGATTTAAGTCTAGGGAAAGCTCAACAGAGATGCACCTTTGCAAGAATAAAGAGATCACAGATGAAGGCAGGGGTCCAGTCCTTCCTTCTGTATCTTATAGTGGTGAAGGTTGTCCGTGTTGGCAGTCATCATCTGATTGCTTTGGTTTAAGAGGTACTGTAGATGGGGTTTGCCAGATTTGAAAGGATAATCCCGCTGGTTCAGACGAAATAAGCTTTAGGAAACCCTCTTCTCTTTTTATTACAAAATGTACACATGACTGTTTCTGTTTTGCCCTGGAATATATGCTGTCTAAATTATCCTAATACACATTTAGATTTGTCAGCAGAGCAGAAATATAGACTTGGCCATAATGCAGGAATATCATTTGAAACAACCAGAAGTTGATAGATTTGCAAATAATCATCCTTATATATCTGTTTTAAGCCTCCTTTCCCACAGCAAAAAAAAAATGTTAAAAATCAGTTTTTAAATTTCTGTATTTCAGTAAGCGATAAATGAGAGAATTTTACATATTTAAAAAAATAATCTGAAAAAGATCATTTTGTTTCAGTTTATGCCACTGCAATAGTCAAACCAGATTTTTTATCCTCCCGTCCAAATCCTTGTTGGAACTCCTTGACTTAGATTTAATATAACATTCATTCTGAAATTAGAAGCCATAGTATTCCAATGGTTGTACTGTAATATAATACTGTTACAATATAATAACCGTCAAGAAACATCATGAGGAGAATATTTCTAAATGGGCAGAATGAAGCAATTTTGTGCTGCAGGGATCTGCATAAGACCAATTGTTTTTCCTTGATCTATGTCATTGAATTACTGTAGATTCTGATAGAGTTAAAAAAATATTTTCTTTAGTAACACTAAATAGAGGGAGTAACACTAAAAAATAGAGAGAGTTAAAAACAGCAAGAGCAACAAGTAAATACAAAGAGTCCTAAAATCACGGAGTTGCCTTAATCCTTATTTATCCCTATTTTTGATGACAATAGGGGAGAGAATGTTTTGCTTAAAGGAATGACACCCCTTTATGAAAGTGGCAGAGTTACCGCTAGATAACTTTGGCTGATGATGTATTATTAGTCACTTGCCTGATTTTCTGAAGGTGATTTAAGTAATTGTGTAAAAGTAAAGTAGGTGTTTCAATTGGACAATGATTGATGTATTGCAACTGTGAAGTGGGACAAGTACTAGTTATTATATAAAGTGTAGATTTCCCCCTTCAGCTAGGCTGGTTATAGTCTCACCATGCAACAGTTATATCACTTGTATGTGCTTTGAAGTACATAAAATACTTAAAAAAAAACCTTTCTATCAATTTATACAGCTGTGCACTTTACTGAAGCAAACTAAGTGGAGTATGTTCTTCAAAAATATAAACACAGATTTTCAACCAATATCTGAGCCCCAAAACTTCCCGTTTTAAAGCCAGAGTCCAAACAACTGCTCTACTGCACTGCCTAGCTTCTTATGTTGCTCAATTGAAAGTACTGTCTTTATTTCACTAATATTGATTTACTAATAAATGCCTGGGCAATGTTTGGAATCTGCTGATCTTCAGTTTTAGTAAGCAAATAAAGTTAATTAATGTACTGTATTGTGTTTTAAAACCACCCCACAGTAAAAGGCAGAATGCAGTGAAAAAAAAATACAGGCAATTGCAACCTGTTATAGCCAATTCAAATCAGGATGGGACAAAGACCAAAGGTGATGGTATCTCAGCACAGAATGGTTGTTGCTTGCTGTATAAATGACTGTAAGATTGTAAAGTCTTCATGATTCCTGCAGTGAATAATACTACAGTATATGGAAGTGGAAGATATGCAGAATCCCAAGAACACTTAAATTAAAAATAAATACACATCAAGGACAAAGAACAATGAAACTTGTAATTACAGAGTACTGAGCTCACAGCCTAAAATCATTATCCTCGATTTCACCACATACATTGCATTTCCCCTAAGTATATCAAACCTGAGGACAGAAAATAATTTGTTTTAGCACCATGAGATACTAACATGAAAATGACTGAATAGTGGGAGCATATTTTGTGTAGATATTCTAACAAATATATACTATTTGCTTCTGTACCATAGTCTGGTTATGTTTGCTTTAATCAACATCACCCGTTATTCAATCTGGAGATGTGGGTGTGTTAATGTCATTGTATTAAAAATTGGGCTTTTATTTTTAGTAAGAGCAATACTAACAACACTGCCAAGTGAAATAACTTGTTTAAAAAATTTAGGTTGAAGGAAAATATACTATATTTACAAACATAACATTATACTACACTCAGGGTAAGTCATGTATTTAGATAATGTACTGATTTATCTGCCTTCTACAAGTTGAAGCTGTTCACATTTCAATTTATCTAAAAGCAATTTAAAGATTTTGTAATGCAAAAGTTAATTATTTAAGTAACACAGGATATACACAAGAAGGCCTAATTAACTTTTTTCTTGTCCTTTTCTTCTTCCTTGTTCCTGACACAGCTCCTCACTCAAACAATTTTAGAATATACTGTAACCATCCTCCTTCAATTGTCTCTGAATCTGCTTGCTTCCCAGCAAACCTCTTGCAAGCCTGATTTTCTAATGGTCTGATTTTCTAACATTTTCTAAATTGACTTTACGCTCAAGCTTATGGTATTTAAACTATACATAATATGGTCTCATTTTGCTAGTTGCAGTGGATACCTATGTAGAGACAACACTAGTTATATAATGGTGTTTCATTTTTTTTAAAAAAAACATTGTTAATACTTAATTTTTGTAATGTTTCCACTTAGGTTTGCAATATTTTCAATAACAAAAAATGTCTCCAATTTTGTAATTCGTTCTCATTTTTACATGTTCTTGTCACTATAAACTTTCAGTTCTTTTCCCTGTTGCTCATTTTCCACTGAGCATGACAGAACATCTATGGAGCTAAGCCAGTATCTTTGTGGTTTCGAATTGCTACCAGTCTTGGTCTTTTCAACATAATTGTGCTAGGCATAAATCAATGTATTGCATGCTCTGTCAGAGACTAAGATGTGAAAGATTGAATTACTTTGTGTTATTTAGACATGCCTTATCTTTGTGTAATGTCTGTTTTGTTCATTATTACCTGAGAAATAGTATATATACAGTACATATGATATGAATGAACTTTCCTTGTGTAGGCATTCTTTGTAAGATTGCACACACAAACCTTTAGGGATTCATCCAACCATCCATTTACTAACTTCCATTCAAGGTTGTGGGGGAGTTGGAGCCTATCCCAGCACACAACAGACACAAGGCAGGTTACACCCTGGATGGAACATCAGTCTTTAAGATGTAAAGTATATGCATTAATTATAAACATTAACAAATATCTATTAATGACTGTAATGACTCCACACAGAGAGTACCCAAGGTTCAGGATTGATCCCAGGCCCAGTGCTGTGAGGCAGCAAAGATAACTACTGCACTGCCATGCCGCCAGTCTTACATTTTTGAACTATTTAGACATTAAGACATTTCTGTCTCTTATGTGAACTGCATGTTGCTGAACAACACCCAGCTCATGAAAGTAATTACAGTTCGTTTTAAAACATTTTCATTATGTCACTGATAAAGTAGTGGTAGATGTAGTGCTATTAACAAATCCTACAAAAGTTTAACACTCCACTAGTAACTTCCATAAAGACAAAAGGCAAATCTTATGCCCTCCTTTTTCCTCAAATTAGATTGCCAAGAGCTAGGAAAAGTACATAATTACACAAAGTCCTCAACATTTTATGTATCACTTGAAAATAATTACTACATGAGAACAGGAAACCAACCTGAAACTTATTATGTTAAAATATATCATAATTGATCTGAAACAATTATTTAATTTTCTTTTTGGAGAATTAATTAAATCTTAATTTGCTTCCTCTCTCCCTCACATAGCTGTATCCTTGAATCTTCAGATTCATAATTACTCATTACAGATACAAGATTTATCATGAACATATAAGAAGTAGATCACAACTTTGACTTTTGACTTTGCTTCATGTATTATTTTAAAACATATATTGCACCTATTCTAAATAGCTCCAAAATGTATTTTTATGCTGTATATCCCTGAAGTGTTAAACTAAAATAATATTTATGATTTCTGTTTGAATGACAGTTCACAAAAAACTAAAAGTGTTTTGTAGATCCTACACATAAGATAGACTCTAGAGAAAGAAAAATAAAGAACATTAAAAGAAGAAAAATAGAAGAAAGTGAAATAAAAAACAAAACAGAACTGATAAAAAGTTTATTTTCCTCCTTACAAAATGCAGAGTATTAAAATCCCTTTCTTATGTCTCAGACATAATGTATGTTGGTCTTTTCCAGACTATAATCTGTGTGACACCGCAGAAATAATAATGGTCACCAAGGACTTCCATGTGGTATGGGCAACTGCAATGGTATGACTTTACAAATTGGGGATTAGATTGTACCAATACAATGTACCAACTGTGGTTGTTCCTGTGTAATTAATGAAAATATGGCACCATGTCACTTTTAGAAAAAAATGAAGCCAATCAGAGAATGCATACAAATTAATTTGATTAATTGGTACACCGTGAAACCACTATAGCCTACAGCAGTACTAATGGAAGCAGCTGAATGCTGACAGTTTACATTCAGTGCTGGAGTTCAGAGATGCGAAAGAAAACTACAACTGATTGACATGATGATCGAAAGGCAATCCCTTTGAACTATCCCGGTATACTACTTTAGGATGTGAGAAGCAATATAAAAACTGAATAATACAGATACACCTGAACAGTATTCAGTGAGACATTCACTATTTGTGCTACTCAAGTCATATTATAAATTAGTTCAGGTTGGTAGCTGCATCAGCATGCTTAGGCCGCAAAGAAACAAGTAAACACAACGTTTAGGCTGTGGAGCCTTCTTCTTCTTCGGCTCCACAGCCGAATAGTTTTGTTTTCTTTCTTCTCTTTTCAACATGGAATAAACCTATATATTATAAATTCTGTATTTATAAATGGTATCAATGTAGAAAAACGTTTAAAATAGACATCATATAATAATAATACAAGATCCATGTCAAAAATTTAATAAGAGATATTTTTTGTAAACTTTGTTTTGTTTTTCAATAAATGTACCTCTGGAACTCATACAAAAAATGAACAAAAAAGGTTGATGGTTTTAACATTTATTTCGTGATGAAATTAAAGGTTTTTTCCCCAACAGGTATTCATAAACCCCAACACACATCAGAATGTTTTCAAGCCTATGACAATTTGCAGTCATGATCAATTATGGTTTCCATTGCACATGTAAAAAAGTAATTCCCATTGTAATTTTATTTTTTTGGTATTAAATACTTCTACAGCAAGTATTTCTTCTTAACTCATTTCAGCTTTGCTCCTGATTGATTTCTATTGCTCCAGTGGGGATTTTTCAATTATATGAGTACAAATGTGTTAATTATTTCTAAATGAAGTGACTGTAGGGATTACCCATAAGTACTCTAAAAAAAAGACCATGCTAGCCATTCTGAATTGTTTCCATAGATTTAAACAATCACATCAAAACTCATTTATATTTTATTCTAATTGCCTGAAATTATTTTTCTTCACTGCTCATTTCTCACTTTGGTTTTGGACTGTTCCACATGGTATAGTGTCCATGGAGATCTTAAACACACACAAATACAACTACAAACGACTGTCAAGCAATTTATTTGGCTCTGAAAAGTTAACATGTTAAATAGGTCTGCTTCATAAGGAGGAATACAGGGCTTAATTATAAAAAGGAAAGAAAGCACACAAATGTCAGGGATTTACTACTGTGTCAATTACAATGGCAAGGTTCAACCATAATTAAACCCACTAACACCATATTAATACTACTTTATTTATAAAAGGACAGTTTAATTCTCCTAGTAACCTATGGAATTTATGGAATTAGAGGACTGCCCAAATAGAAGCGAATTCTGTGGTTAAATACTGTACTGTAAATTCAAACACCAGCAATTTAAAAAAGCTGTAGATATCCAAAAATGACTGATTTTTATTAATTTCTTTAATCTGCGCATAATAAGAACTCCTTCACAACTGTGTTCTGCCTGTTTTTTTTAAAGATTTGCACCACCTTTTTAAATTCCAGTCATTTCCTCTGATTATTTTAACCCAGAAACTTATAGTTAGAAAGTCCTTAAACATCTTCCAATGGGGTCCCATTTTGCTTAATTTTGCTAAACATCTACACCTTTTAAACACATTTATGGGTAAAAGAAATTAAAAATATGCTAAAAATAAATTTTGTTTTGTATTTACCCTTTCTTTATTTCTGCTCATTTGTTTTACATACTTGAAGAATAAGTCATAGGTTTATTCCATGCTAAAAAGAGAAGAAAGAAAACACAACGTTTCGGCCGTGGAGCCGCACCTGAAGAAGGCTATTACTTGTTCCCTTGCAGCCTATGCATGTGTCATGAACACGGACTGAAATCCGTGTCAGATCTTGTAGAAGACCCTATGCGATGCGGTAAGAGCTGGAGAAAACAGGAGGCGTGGTAAAAGGGAACACACAGGGGTTTAATAGTGCACAAAATAATAGTGACAATCCGTGAGACAGTGAGCGGGGAAGACAAAACGGCATCCAAATCCAAACGGGTCCAAGGGCAGGTCAAAGCACAGTCCAAGGGTCCATCAACAAGGAATCCATCCTGGGACGCGACAAAGTTAAAATCCCCGGGAGGGGGGAGCACACGGACAAACAAAACATGGAGGTCCAAGGGTGACGGGGCGAGATCCTCCAGACCCCGGGCTCAGGAAGCGGGAGATGTCGGGGATGAGGCCTATGCCGTCAGGAGATGGACGTAGGGTTTCCTGGTGCTAGGCGGGCCTCGCGACATCTTACCCTAAAGATGAGCCCCGAGGACTGGAGGAGCTGGTCTTTAAATAATAACGCTAAAAGGGTACACCTGGAGAGCTTAATCACTCGGACAATAATGGGAGCAGTGGAGCGCCCTCTAGGGAGGGATGTCGGGCGTGACAGCATGCTGATGCAGCTACTCACCTGAAATACTTGAGAGTTATACAATACCTCTTAATTCAAGATAAAATTGTTTTCATATTAACGTGGTCAGCAACAGGCAACTTGATGGAGTATTAGAGACAATATACTCTGCACAAGGATAGATTGCTTGAGTGATAAAGGTTGAGCTGGGCAGTCTTTGTCTTAGTGTTCTTCAAGCCACTGTTCATCTCCAATCATCTCATGCTTGCTAAATAAATCAGTAACCTGACTAAATAAATCAGTAATAAATTATATTGTACAAAAACTAAAGTAAAATCAATGAACCCATAAAGTAAGCCACTGTGTGAAAAAAACAAAACACGCGGAGCAAATAATTTGTCAATAAAATATGTTCAATTAAAGTAGTTAAAAAACAATGAAAATCAAATTAATTAATCTTAACATTCAGTAAATAAAATAGTTTACCAGTACAGTATATTATTAATAATCAGCTAACATTCTAAATAATGAAGAACGATTTACACATATGCATTTATGGGCACGACTCATGCAGTTTTCACAATGTTCACTACCCACCACAAACAAGTCTATCTTCACATTTGAAATGAAATTGAAACAATAATGTTTAGATTAAATTTGACATTGGATACAACTATATTAATATATGTTATGCTTAGTTATATGTGATAGTTTCTAAGTGGGAGTTTAACCCCCTAGATGGAAGTGAACCTGGAATGCATCCCCCCTCATTTTCATTCTAATGGGAAGTTTATGTAGTTTTGATACAGTATAATCTTTGTAAATCAAGAACTACCTGTAAGTAAACTGTATCAGTTTTCACCTCCTTTGCTATAGTAAAAATGCAATAACCACATACAGCTATGCTTAATTGACTAACTGTAGACACAATTAAGATTTCAAATTGTTTAAGTCCAGTAATTATGTTTTAATGATCTAACTTTAATGAGTGTTCGATGCAAATCAAGGTATAATCTGGTCAAGCCACCTTGTTAAAAAAGTAGTCAGCTGTTTTAAAGGGCATGTTCAGTGCTCACCAAAAGGTGATCAGTCATATCAAACAGATATTTGATCTGCTTGTTGAATATTTATAAAATGTTATTATTTCAAAGAACTTGTCTTCATCTATTACTGAACCTATATATTCTTAGAGTTTCATCATTTCTATTGTAGCATCAATCTAGGCCACCACTAACAACAGTCCAGGCTAGATTGATCATTGGAATGGAAAACCTAAATTAGTTCATGTGCACATTACTTTGACAAGTTACAAAATTAGTTGAATGACCTCTGTCAGAATGCAATGTTAGTGGTTCACCTGATTTCAGAATAAATGTACCAGTTTCTGTAAGGTCCCTTAATCAGATAATTAATTTCAAGCAAAGACCCAACCATGAAGTTAAAGGAGCTTTCAAAATAACTCAGGGAGAAACTTGTTGTAAGGTAGAGATCAGGAGAAGAGTTAAAAAAATTAAAGACAATGAAAATGCCCTTGAGCAAGGTGAAGTTGATCATGATGAAATGGAAGTTATATCACACCATCCAGACACCTTCTAGCTTAGTCTAAAGTGAGCAACTGGATAAAGAGGACACTGTATTAACACTGTAAGGCATACAGAAGCATTGAAAGAGCTATAGAGTTCAATGTTTGAGATAGGAGAATATATTAATGAGTCTAAATAAATTGCTGACACTCCATAAAGCTGGCCTGTATGGCAAAGTGGCAACCTATCACAAAACCTGCATGAAGCTTGCAGTAATTAATTTAACAGGTTTTTTTGGGCCAGATGAGACAAAATTGTATGATATTGGTCTAAATACAGTGTTATGGGTGCTGCAAACTCAACATTATGCATCACTCACTCACAAATATCCCCAATTTCAAGTCTATGAAAGCAGCATTTTGTTATGGGTCAGCGTTTCATCAGGATGGACTAGGAGTCTTGTCATTTCTTGTGGAAAATAGATGGTGCAAATTACAGGCTAATCGTAGAGGAAATCGTGCTTCAGTTTGCTAAGGACCTAAATCTGGTTCCACAATTCACCATTCACCAGGACAGTAATCCAAAGCACAAGACAGCAGCAATATTACTGGCTTCCTTTCTAAAGAGGTTAGTGTCCCAGACAGGCCTAATCAAAGTTGCCTTGAATCTGATAGATTTGTGGCAAGAGATGAAAATTGTTGTCCATTAACAATCCCCTACCAACTTCATACAGTTGATCCTGGCAAACATTTGTAAAGAAGATCAGGTGCAAATTGTACCATCATGATGTACAAAGTTGTTAGATTTATCCATAAAGATAGCTGTAATTGCTGCTAAAGATGCTGCCACCAATTATTGACTTAAGGGAGTAAATATTTATGCAATCGATATTTATTTTTTCTTTGAATCTATTGCCAAGTATTGGGTAAGACATACAGATGAGCTACAATCTGTTGATAAGTTGTCTGTTGAAATCTGTTGTTCATTACACTTAAACATAGATTTCTATGACTTTGCTATGTTACATTTTCTGTGTTAGTGTTCAGTGAATGTAACTTTGCAATATGACTGTCTATATTTATATAGGTCTGGAGTTGGTGTGACACTTTCTGTTTAGTTGCTTGACCACAAATTATATTTGAAGATAATTCTACATGTGGTAAAATCTCATTATTATACAAAAGCTATTAATTTATAAAGCAGAATTTCAATTAGAAATAAACTTTTCCATCATTATACAGTATCAATACATTATATATACAGTACAATACATACTAGTTATACTTGTTTTCCTCAGCAGGCATTTGTGTACATTGCAATATTTTCAGTTTAAAGAGTGCAGTTTTCCACTGTGTGGAAGAAAAAAGTGACAAGGTCGCAGATGACATAAGATAGGTTGGCCTGACATTTGCAGTAGGGACCTGAAGAATAATGAGAAATGCAAATATGTTTTTTCTTTGTATGCCTTTCCCACTGAAGAAAAATCTGATCTTATCTCAGGTCTTGTATCAGCAGAGCACATATGTGAAATTGGTTCGGTAATAAGACAGATCTAGCATTTCCTTTAACTCTGGTGACACAGTTGCAGTGTATCACACACATCAAAAATGATAAAATGGTACTTGTTTTGTTTCATTCAGAATTAATGAGAGAAAAAATAAATGTAAGGCAGTTAAATATTATTACAGTACATTCCTCCTGTGGTGAACCGTTAGCTATTAGAGCTATTAGGCTAAACAAATTATGTTTTTAGATTTTTCAAAGTGATCTCATGAAAGTTAAAATGTATTGCTAATTTAAAAGTGCATAATATTGCAGTCACTAAATTCGGCACATTTCAAAATACCTCACAGTCTCTTTGTTCCTCTATGCCATGTAGTAAAAACAGTATTAGGATTGCCATCTTCTTAACAGTTCTCCTGGTCAAAAATGTTACATTTTTGCTCAGTTAGAGAGAGTGAAAACTTTTACCGAGTAGCTACTGCCTATATCTTAAAGCTTTTTTATTCTCTAAGCCTGGCATCCAATATCACCGTGGTGCGGTGTCTCTGTGGGTAAGGCTCTGTACCTGTGGCTGGAAGGTTGCTGGTTCACATCCCGCGGCCAGCAGAGGAATCCTACTCTGTTGGGCCCCTGAGCAAGGCCCTTATCTCCAACTGCTCAAGGGGTGCCATATAAATGGCTGACCCTGTGCTTTGACCCCAAACTTCTCTGTCTGTGTGTCTCATGGAGAGCGTTGGGGTATGCAAAAAAGACCAATTCCTAATACAAGAAATTGTATATGGCCAATAAAGTGATCCTATCTTATATCCAATATGGTACTGATAATGATGATTAAATATATAATAATAATTGCTAACACTTATACAGTATAGCACTTTTCTGGACACTCCACTTAAAGCGCTTTACAGGTAATGGGGACTCCCTCCACCACCACCAATGTTCAGCAATCATATGGATGATGCAACGCCAGCCATTGTGCACAAAAACACTCACCACATACCAGCTATCAGTGGGGAGGAGAACAGAGTGATGAAGCCAATTCATAGATGAGATTATTAGGAGGCCATGATTGGTAAAGGCCAATGGGAAATTTGGCTAGGATGCCAGGGTAACACCCCTTTTCTTTTGGAGAAACACCATGGTATTTTTAATGACCACAGAGAGTCAGGACCTCGGTTTTACGTCTCATCCAAAGGACAGCACCTTTTTAAAGTACAGTGTCCCTATCGCTATACTGGGGCATTAGGACCCACACAGACCACAGGGTAAGTGCCTCATGCTGGATCCTCTAACACCCCTTTCAGCAGCAACCTTACTTTTTCCCAGGAGGTCTCCCATCCAGGTACTGACCAGGCTCAAACCTGCTTAGCTTCAGTGGGTTGCCAGATGTGAGTTGCAGGGTAATATGGCTGCTGGCCATGTACTTGGAATATATACTATAATATAGAACACTTTATACTTGGAAACTATGGCTCAGACATCCAATAATGAACATTTACAACTATTATGTAAGAGCTTTAAAAAAAGTGCTTACACATAAACTTAAGGAAAATGTTATTGCAAATATTGCACAGAATTTATGAACAAAACTGTATTTCTCTAAGAAGGTGTGCTTTTTATTTAAGAGATGTTAAAATTTTCTAAGTTAAGTAAATTTAGAAAGCAGTATTATCATTTCTTTTCTCTCATGTTGGTCATAGAAAATCAGATCATGAATACATTACTTATACTGTACAACCCCACTCATTTGTTAAAAATGCATTTAAAATTTTCATAGAATGAGCATTTCCTGACAAGGCCTTGATCATTATACCTAATCTGCTTTGTCGTTACTTTTATGTAACTTAACATAAAACATAACATAACAACTTTTATGTTACTTAACCTAAGACACTTCACTCCCCACTTCTTTTGTGAAATTCTAATATACATTTCTAATATTGAATTTGGTAGCATGGTGAAATGACTAACAAGGATAATTAAATGAGTGAAGACTTCTAAGGTTTTGGTCTTATGTCAAATGGGAATATGATGTTAACCAACTAATATGTTCTCCTTTAACCAAAGGGAACTTTTTAATTAAGCATGAAACACACGTACCCAGGTGGCTACTGCACTTCAATGGTAGATGATTTGGATCCCTTACTTTGGGTAAAACTCTTAGATATCCTTTGAGATGAAAAGTACCATAGAAAATCAAAGAATTATTATTCCAGTGCCATCTGGATCTCATAAGCTCACATTTTGCACTCACACAGGCATTCCCCTCCTGGAAAGCAGAGTTTTGCAGGTGAAATTGAAAAAGGAAAAAATGTTAGAAACCCCTGCCTCCCATGACACCGAAAGGAAACCGACATGGGTTACTAAGCAGAAAAATGGAAATGTCCCAAAATTTCCTTCTATTTAGATGAACCTGCTAAAAACGTATTTGCAAAATTAGGTATCCTGCCTTAACATTCATATTAAATCTACATATTTAACTAATATAAACATATTTAAAATTTAGGTATGCTAGTGTTGAACAAATTTAATTTGTGTAAATATAGAACAAATGTTACAAACCAATATAGAATAATAGGTTGCAGAGTCCACTGTATCTTATATTAAAATAAATATCTCATGCAAAAGGGGACAGTATTTAACCTATATAAAAATACTGTAGGATCAAGACTGATTTAAACTTACAAAAGATGCTCTTTCACTCTCACACTATATTCTTTAGAGAACTATAGCTCACTACAGTATTAAAAGGTATACATGAAAATTATTAAATTAAATTAGCATGTACCTTAGCTTGCAGAGATTTGCAAGGTGCAGCTCAAAAGGAAAGGGGAAAAGGAAACATTTTAAAATGAAAAGCTCCATCCCCATAAATATTGTAATGTATTTTTTACAGGTGTATTAAATTATGTTCTTTCAAAGAAAATATTACAATAAATAGCAATATTACATGCCCTCATAACATGTACTTCTATGCAATCTGTCAAATGCACTTGTATTTCTTGTAACCTGTGCTACAATTCACTGGAAAGCTACAGTATTGTGTATTTTTGTAGGATGTTTTGTTCTTTTGTAAATATTCTTCCTAAAGTACAAAAACAGTGCCCTCGCCAAGAATACTTATGTAAAGGACACTGGGTTTGCACGTTATTTTGGTCTATTGCCTATTTTTATGACTTCTACTTCATAGACCCCTCTGGAATTATGGATGAGTGGTTTAGACACACCATTCCTGTAAGATTGTATGTCTTACAGACATAAAATAATAATAAATAAATAATTAATAAGGTTTCAATAATAATAATATTAATAATAATACCCAAACAATACATTACCATCAAGAAAAATAATTCATATTACTTGCACAGCAGAACATATAACTTTCCTTTGATGATAATGTTGACTCATGTAATCAGTTCATTTTACCCTGGCTTGCACCCATGTCAGGCAATGTGAAATTGTAATGGCCCCATCGCTAGCTTGTCCTGTCATAAGTTGGCATTGAGTCCCAGTTCACTGCTGAGTGCATTTATTAATATGTACATATATTACAATCTACGTATTAATATTAATAAGTCATAAAATGTCTCTGCACTGCTGTCTGACAAGTTGTTAAATTTAACAAAACATTAAATACTGTCACAATTTTGTACCAGGTCTAAGTGAGAGAGAGAACTGGCCGATTTTGGTGATTTCAACAGTGTAATTTACAATTAAATAAATTTCATTTCATTAAAAATTGTACTTAAGGATTCACTAGTGAGTGAATAATCTTGTTTTGGGATTGGTAGCATTGACAGCCTGATGTTTTAGGTGCTAGTCTAGAAAACCATCATATTTAGCCAGCAGTTTAAGAATATTGCCTTCAGTTACTTTACTAGCATCTAGTCCAGCATATTCTGTGTACATGAAATGCCAGCCCTAGCTTCACAAAGAAGAGAAGCATCAGATACAAACCAGTCTATTCCTCTCTACCTTCTCCATCTTGGCTTCCAGCAGCTCTGAAATCACAGAGCTGTCCTAACTGATTGTCCTAACAATATTTTGTCACATGAAATGTTTTCTCAGCTTCCAGGTGGGGTTCGGACAGCTCTTCTGTCTTTATTTTTTCAATGCCCTTTTTAAAATTGGAAACCCTGAGCCTCGGGTCTACACAGTTTTTTTTCTTAAGTCTTGCCAAAAAGCCAGCAGCAAAAACAATAAAGGCATTTGAACCAAAGGGAGTAAACTAACCACTTTCTGTTTACTGTGCAGATACTCTTTACACTTATCCCATGACACATTGAAATATCTGATGTCCATGTCAAAAGGGAAATCTCTGAAATTATCTTTAAGACCAGGTTGGCTCATTGGTATAATTAGATTGGCGTTTAGTTCTGTATTAAACAATAGACAGGAATAGGCAGAGCAAGGTTCTTCTGAATGAGAGAACACTACCGATTAAATAGCATCAGTATTGAACCATAATCTTTTACCTGGGGTTTTTGGTCTGATTGTGATCAAAAATACAGTTTAAGGGGTACACATGCCAAAGCTGTTGATTGTTAAACTTTTGTGTCTTTATTCTTTGAACTTTAGCAGACTTTATTTTCGTGAAGGGCTGTAAATGTAAATAGGCAGTAAATCTACATCAGGAAGAACTCAGTTCAGTTCAGTTGCTAGTAACAAACACAAATATACACAATTTGTGTAAGCTCAACACAGCTGCTCCAAATACTGTAAATACAGTTCCAATTATAAATGTTCATCGCATGAACAAGAAGCAGTAAGAGATGTTGGTGTTCATGTAGTAAATACTGTATTTATTGTGGTTCTGTTTTCAGAGCATCATTTCCAGTATTACTGAATACCAATGCAATATTATTTGAGACAGTGTTTGATGAAGTGAGCCCAAAGTCATACTATAGATTTTGGTCACCAATGTGGGCAATCACATCTTCCACTCCCATGGTATTTCCACTACAGACCAGGATAGAACATTTATATTTCTATAAGCTTACAGAAAAAGGGTACACATTTAATGTCAGAATTTTGTTGTAACAAATAAGATATTAATATAATGTATGAAGACATTGATACTTTAAGTGTTCCAAGTTTATTAGAAGATAGAAGATGTTCTCTGTCTTTTCAATTATTATACCTGTATACTTTCTCTAACCTTGTCCTGAACATTTGGAGTTTCTGTAGTTCTATATCATAATGCTTATTGTAGTTTTTATTTTTTGTATTAAATGCCAGTAGAAACATCAATCAAAATCTGTTTCTATTTTAACAATAGATAAAGTCTTGGACAAATTCTAAAGCGAGTATAAGCTAACATTATAAAAAAAGACATTATGATTGGATTTGAATACAAAGATGCAAGTGTATAAAAGCAGCGGCTCTTTCACAAACGTATTTTATTTTTATGTTATGCTGAATAGCTTTTCACATAAAGCAGCATACATTCAGTTTTCATTAGCAATGAATCTTCTTAACTGTTTCTGTCAATATAAACATTAGATCATCTTTCCCTTAAGTGCAATTTCTCCTGCCAGGCAGAATGTTTCCTCTCTGCCACTAACCTCTGCTCCTGGTGCACAATTAGCCAAACACTGCCCAAAGTTATATAGGAATTAGATGCCCAGGGAATCTTCAGATTCCCATGCATGATTAGTGCTTGTGATGCTGGAATACTGTCAGTGAGAGCATGGTTCCACTAACTGACACAAAAAGACTAACTCTCCTGTTACAGAGTGTGTGTGTGTTGTAAATTTCTCTCTGGGTAATAGTGTTACAACCTCATTCGTCTTTTGCTGGTATTATATTTGTACCAATGAATAAGCAAAAAAGATCCCAAAAATAGCTGAATAAAATAGGGAAAAAATAACAAAACTTTTTTTAATAGTGTCTAAATCAGTTTTAAAGTTAATAAATTATTGAGAGCGGCATATTTGAGTATACAGTTGGAATGTTGTAGTTCTTAGTAGTATACAATACCACACCTACATATTACCAATAATAGATTACTGTACATATTTCTGTGTTCTTTTTACATATTGTATCCATAAGTAATTAATCTGGTTATTAATTGCCCAGTGAGGGCATTTAGACTTCCATAAAGCACAATACACAAGGGAACTGACACATGTTTAAGATGCCACTGCTCTGGTACTCTCTCTATCCTCTGAGTGCCATGTACAGTACTATGAATGTGCTTTCTCTTTCTTTCATGTTTAAATGGTAAGTGAATGAGAAGAATACTGTGTATATTATTACAGCTCTAGGTGACCGAGGTAAGTTGTGGGTTAATGATTTTCAAGGAGCAGTACAGACACACAATATAAGATCACAATAAGAGCACAAAAGGGGAGAAGAAACAAGTAGAAGCAGGTAAAAAGGAGAAGATAGAGGAGTCCGGAGGAGTTGGGACTTGAAGCTTGCGTCAATCGAGAGACCCCTTCTTCAGGATCATCCAAACCAAACCTGACTGGAGCTACTGTAAGTATTTGAACCTTGTTAGAGAGACAGTGTGCTATTCTGTGTTTTTAGGGAACTTAGGGTAAAAGTTACTTCAGTTAGAAATGTCTTTCCTGCTTAGGGTGCATTTTTATGGATAGGGATATAGGCTTTATTTTGTAGCATCCAGAGTGTAGGGAGAGAGATTTAACTGCAGGTTGCTTTGTATTTAGTTAGAAGGCAGCTTATCTCTTTTGTGGCCTCTGTAGGCATTACGAATTTTTAATGCTCAGTTGCAGTCTGGGGTTTTCTGGGTGACCAGAATGTTAGGCCTCTGAAACGCCTTGTTTGTAAATACTGTACATAAAGTAACTTTTGTGTTGTATGTTGTGTGTAGTGTAGTTTGTGTTTTGTCATTGTAATAAATATTTGTTTAACCAAGTGTGCCTGAATTATTAATCCTCTCAACAAAGCTGTGCCAAAAAAAAAAATCCATGCGCCTCTAACTTTACCAGCCACTCAGGTATATTGCTAGAAATCACTTATAAGTTGTGGGTTATGAATAATTATTTCACTAAACCGCTATGTCAATTCCTGATTTTCACCAGTTTTGTAACCTATTATAATATACTATACATGCTTTATATACTCTGCTTGCTTTCTGATACATTTTGAGAAAAATGGACTAGGTGTTGAATCATTGTTGATGGCTTTTTTATTATTGTTTTTAATTTCCAAAATAAATAATGGCTTTCAAAATCTGAAAGAGATAGCTGTTGATCGAGTCTCTTGATCAGGTGAAGAAAATGGATGGAGGACAAGAAGAACAAATAAATTGAACACACTGAAAACTGGTAAAATGTTTAAACACAGTAACATCTTTGAGTTAAATATTGTAAATATGTGATTATGTCAACAAATTCACTCGAAATGTTCTTTCAAAATCAGCATTCTTATTAAGAAAATGCAATTTTTTTTAGCGGGTATACACATGTATACACAGAGCCCCAACTATCTCTGTTGGTAGTGCATGAGACTCGTAATCTCAGGGTAGTGGGTTCATGTCCCACATCGGGTGCCAGGTCCTCCATGTTGGAGTTTGGGTGCAAGGCTAACAACCCTGTTCCATTAAAAATGTTATGGAAATGTTAAACTAATGTTATGCAAACTGCAACACGATGTTACAGCCCCTATATGCCTGAAGGCATGATGGGCACACATCCATACTGTATGTATAAACAAAGCATACAAGAAATCTTTTTTGCTTTATTACCGAATGCTTTATTACCTCTTATCAATTAAATGTCTGCTTAAGCAAGGTGACTCTCTGTGTAAACATAAAGTCATGGAATCAAATCCTGGCAGGCACGGGCTGTAGGTTTACCAACCTAAATTGTGTCTTCTCTCATTTCAGATACTGTATAGCCATTATATTATTATAATACATAAACAATATTTCTCAGCAAAATAGGATTCCAGGTAACCCTGCGGTTAATGTAATTCCTGCCATGTAGACATTGAGAAGCACACATCCCTTTTACTGAAAATTTATGAGATATGTATAGGACACACCTCATGGACACACAGACCTACAGCTTTGTGCCTACATATAAAGGCTCTGACTACTAACTTACCAACAGCAGAGTTTATTAGTCAGCAGAAGAATGATCAATGAAGCCCCATTTTTGTCATGTAAGAAAGAAAAAGATTGGCTCATAAAGCACAATGTTAGTTAAAGGGCACAATGAATTTTAAATGAATTGCCTGCAATCTAGTTAACAGACAGCACATAATAAAAGGATGTGTTGATTCTTTAAAATAAGCAGATTTTTTAAGATAAGCAAAAGACTGTTTTTTAATTAAATTAAAGCATCACAGCCATGACCAATTCTAAGATTTCAGTATGTTTTTGTATTTGTTTGATTCTGGAGTCAAGTCCAGCTAGAATAGAGACTGGGAGATTCGTTATTCATAACTTGACTATTACTTTTTTTGTTATTACTTAATTTTGTCTAAGACTATTTAATCTTCTTTTTGCAACAAAAACCACAATGATTGACATTGTAGTTAAGAGAATGTATTTATCAATACATTTTCTCTGTAATCTGTATCTTGCACACATATACAGTAGTTCTTTGTTGTTTTTCTCAATCATAAAATTCTCATTAATCATTTTTAAATACAATTGTTTTAAAACTCTAATAAGTAAAACAAATGGAGGAGAAGAATATTTCTCTATACATGCTGAAGAATCCAAATAAGGATGTTCGCTATTTTTATTATCAGACCTTTGCTTTTTTATAAACCTAACCTGTGATTCTTTCAGTTCCTGAACTATATCCAGAATCAGAGGCAATGACAAATGTTCTATTCATTCAATCATTCTGACATTTTGTTCTTCAGCATCTGACATCACACTGTATGGGAACACAAAGTATAATTGAAATCTTGCTTTTTACAGCTTTTATAAAGAAACGTACTATAGGATTTTCTTTGTAAGAAAATGTACATATGTTCTATACAATATATGTGTTAAATCTATATTCACTAGTTCATTTTCATCAAATGCCTTGCAATTTATTCACAACCGTAAAAAGCAGATGCACATCTAGTATTTTGTAAATGTATATTTTCTAAGTAAAATGCCTGTGAGTTTAAAATACAATACAAATTCTGTTTACGATGTGATTTCATGCACAAACTTCAAATTTAGTCTGTTTGTTGAAAAAAAACAAACAAAATAATGTTTAATTATGGTCATAAAGGCAAGACAGAATGCAAAAAAAAAAAGAATTATGTTTTCAAAACGCAATTCAAAGAGAACACATTAGCGGAATGTGATAAATTGGCCTTAATAGTAGCCTCTAGCTCATGAAACTTTTGAGCACATCAGGATCTCATTATTATACATAGCTCAATGCAATGACTAAGTGACCTTGCCGGGTTTTCATACTGTGGTATACAATTGCCATATTCTCCTTAAGCATTTCCTTAAAGGGTGGTTTTCCTCCTTTCTTGGCAAGGTCATTGTCATTGGAATATACAAGTTTGCAAGCACCTTTGATATTGCTGTTTTTTCCGGATGAATTGTTTAAGTCACTTCAGAATTCTCTACTTGCACTCTACCCCAAGTCATGCGTGACGTTTATTGCACTATGCAACTGCAAACACAATTTCTCTTCTCTGTACCCCATTTATGCCAAAAATCCAGAATTGTTATCTGCTAGTATGGTGGAAAAAAAGCTAAATGCAATTTGACCTATGTGAATCTTGGTCTGTGAAACATGTCTGTGGTATTAAAAAGTTTGAAATCACTTCACCCTGGGCTTGTATTGACCTTGGCCTTGAAGCTAAAATGCCAGTTTGTCAAAAGCAGGGTTTTAATACAGTAAATTCACAACATTCATGCAGCAGGAAAATGAAGGATTCTGTATGCACTTAGTGTACATTGCTTGTCCTTTTCTTATTGTTTGAGCCACAATTTGCACAGTAAGTTAAAACAGTTACTCAAGGGTAGGTTAATAATTAATTTCCTCCAATGCAATGTCCTCCTTATGACACTTCGGAACTACAAACATTTTATTATTTTTCCTCCCTAAAATGAATATACAGTATAAAAGCCTTGGGATACATGTTAATTAATAATAGCGGTAAGATGTATTAATTAATACAACTGCAATAATTTGGAAGTATTCTCATGCCAAAACTGCTGAATCCTTTCCTTGGACAATACATTTATTCATTATCAAATAAATTTTTAATTTATGTTTCAGATTTCCATAAATAAATCACCATTTTAGTTTAACAGGGAAAGTGCTGGGTCTTTATCTTAGACTTTCTGGGTGTTCAGAGATATATAAAATGGTTCTAAGAATGTTATCTATTGACAATGTCCTTCTATGACCAGTCTGACAAAGGTGACTAATGATGCAATAATATGCATGCAAAAAGTAGTCCATGTGACTTCCATATATTGCAACCTTGGAAAGGAGGAAAAGAGTTTAAGAGATTTTAGTTTGCTATTTGGGACTATTATTTGGAAGTTGATAAGGAGCTTAGCTCCCTGTATGTGGGTAGAGATTGAATATGTCAGGCTACATTCTGAAAGTGGTATGTTTTAACTGCATTTGCTTTTCATGTTTTTTATACCGTACATGTACTCAATTATGGATGGTTTTACACAGTAGGTCATTTCCCACATCATGGCCTCCTATGAATAATCTAGTGGTACATCCAAAGAACCTTTCATCTGACTAGTAAAGGCTTCCATGAATGATCCATCATAAGAGCACTCCTGTGATCATCTACCATCTTGGTTAAAAAGTTGGACTTGGAGAATGTGAAGTCTCAGTCAATTGAAATCAATTTGAAACCAACCACAGTGGTAAAGATTCTTTGGTCAGTCACAGAAGCATAATTTGACAACACTGAGCTATAAAGTTCATTTTCACTGCAAGCTAAACACAATCAGTTGTCACCTCCAAACTTTTAATATCTACGAAACCTTAAGCAACAGGATTCTACTTCTTATATGCCACAGAAAAGACACTACAAACACAAAAGGAATCAATTTGTCAACTTATCCAAAAGAACAAGTAATAGGTTTATTCCATGCTGAAAAAAAGAAGAAAGAAAACACAACGTTTTGGCCGTGGAGCCTTCTTCAGGTGTGAGCAGGTCAAGAAAAGAACACTTATGCCAAGCACTGTACATTATATATATGACTTAAGAGGTCAATTGATAAAAATTCACAAAAGAGTTTGTGTCACAACTGTAATGAACAGTTCTTTCCGGACCCTATGCGGACAACACAATCCAAGATAGTGAGGAAACACTGGGAAGAAAAATCATGCAAGAATCGGGGATCAAAACAGGGGGCATGTCCTTGGTGCGCTGGGGTTCAGGGGGGTGAGTCCGGGGCAAACAATCCAGTAGTTATCCAAAGGGGAAATCCAAACACGAGCAAAATCCAAAGCATTGGAGTCCATCCGGGAACAAACACGATAAAACCTGGAACCGGGTCAGAACCGGCGGAAGAGGAACGGGAACAGAAAATAAAACCTTAATGGGACCAGGCGCTTCCAGGTCCCGGACTCGCATGATACAGAGATCAGATGCAGAGCCAGGATTAACGTCAGCGCCTGGCTTTTAAGGTGGACTGGGAACAGGGGACAGCTGCACAAAATTAAGTCCGAAGTGAAAAGGACGGAGTGCCCTTAAGGGGGAGGGACTACAGTCTTGACAACAACAACTACAATTTCTATGTTCAAGCAAAGTGTTACATCCCAGTGTGGTCCGTGTGTTTGTTTTGATGTTATGTCCCACACTTCCAGACTCTGGCTGTTCTCCCTCAACATTGGTTCATTAATTCATCTATCTTTACTATTGTGACATCATCTTCAGTCAACTCTCATAACAATCAGAACTCAGCTTATTCCGTATTTAACTTGGAGGTTTTCAGAACGAAGGGCCTTTTCGCTTGACTTTGGTTCTGCTTGGCTCAGCTTCAATGTTCATTTCACTTTCATTTTGCTTCGGCTTCACTTCTCTGTTTTCATTCGTTTCGCTTCGTGTGTGTTTTCATATAGTTTCAGCTTTGTTGGTTTGTGTTCATCTCCTTGTACTTTAGTTTTTTTTGTGTTTATCCTTTAGTTCGCAATTACCTTGCCCAAAAGTGTCATATCAACCTCTGAGCTCCGTTGTACCCTATTCCCTGTCTACACTCATTTTCCCTTATTTGTATTTGTAGTTCACTTATGAATTTGTGTGAACTTTTGTGTATAGGGTTATTGGGTATAAGGTTGTCGGGTACATTGTACACGCGTAGTTGATCTAAGACTGAGTGTTTCGGGTTTTTGTTTTGGTAGATAGGTCAGCTTTCCCTCACTTTATAAGCCAGCTCCATTTTGTTTGTTATTTTCTTTTCTTTGGCACCGCTCTAGTTCCCTTTCCCTGTGTGTTATTGTGTCCTAATAATGTACCAGTCACTTATTCACTTTAAAATAAAACTTGTTGTCACGCTTCCTAGTCCCTCACCAGAAACCCACCTGCATCCAAAACCATCCTAAATGTTACACCTCTTTACCTCTAGACACTTGGGGTCGTAACACAAAGTCTCCAGGTGACCATGTTAAAAACTCAGGTGGGTAGCTGCGTCAGCATGCGTAGGCTGCAAAGGAACAAGTAATAGGTTTATTCCATGCTGAAAAAAAGAAGAAAGAGAACACAACGTTTCGGCCGTGGAGCCTTCTTCAGGTGTGAGAGAGACAGGGCAGTAGGCAGAGGTAAAGTAGCGGGAGAACAAAGGTTGGGAGGGAGGAGGAGTGAGAGGTGGGAGCAGGGGACAGAAAGAGAGGCCAATCAAGAGGTGTGAAGTCTCTGCACCCATTCTGACTTCACACCTCTTGATTGGCCTCTCTTTCTGTCCCTTGCTCCCGCCTCTCACTCCTCCTCCCTCCCAACCTTTGTTCTCCCGCTACTTTACCTCTGCCTACTGCCCTGTCTCTCTCACACCTGAAGAAGGCTCCACGGCAGAAACGTTGTGTTCTCTTTCTTCTTTTTTTCAGCATGGAATAAACCTATTACTTGTTCCTTTGCATGTTAAAAACTCGTTGCCTAACAAGTGAAAAGAACTTTTAGTCATGCTATTTAAAGGTCTCAATAGTGGAATGCTCAGTACTTCAGTACTTTACTTGTAGGGCAAGTGCAAGGCAGAAGGGTCAAAACTGGTGTTACTATGCCATGAATGGGCTGTATCTTGCATCTCGTTCATTCCTTTTTCCTGAAGAATATATAACACAGTACTTTAAACCATCATTAGACTAATGTAATTTATGATCTGGAAAGCCCCACCAAGAGTAGACATGCGATATCAGTGAAGACCATTGTGTATTCCGTCCAACAACATTTTCCAGAATCCAGCAGTACCAGATACTGATATTACTCAGTCATCCACTATCTTAGGCAGTTCCTTTTAACTCTAAATAGAAGTACCAACTAACAAATCACGGGTCCTAACTCACACATGTGATAAAATCAGTGAATTCTATGAAATTAACAGATTTTAGGAGCCATTCATTGCAATTGGTAACAAAGAATTTATACTGAATCATAAAAGGCTACCATTTTATAAAGATGTACAGTAAGTGTTCTGTCATGCACAGTAACATATCATTAATGCAGTTAAAAGGCATCCAGGACATTACTTCAAAATATGGGACAGTCTTCCTGAAATCATTTTGACAAATAGTATATTGCATACAGTTGTACAAATGATGAATAAGAAAAATAATTTATAAACTGCAATATTCTAAATATTTCAATTTCCATTACCTAGGACATTTATCAATAAATCTTATCAAAAAACTTTTTTTTCACAAAGTACAGTAACTTTAAATTATTTGTATATTAGTTCATTACTAAATTAGAAAAGGTTTGTAGGTGGTGTAAAGATGATTGTATTAGATACATAGCAAGAAATAAATACTCAAAACAAAACTCCTTACCTGTATCAGCTTGTGTATGACTTAGAAATGTAGCGGCGAGGCTTAATAATAAGGCAGAATTAAGTGTTTCTGAGCTTCCCAAATGAGGCCCCATTTCTCTGTTCGTCTCTGTGGTGCAGCCACAGAGAAACTATTCATGCAAGATGATTTAAGGTTTCCTAGGACAGCCCCCAAAGGGGGATGCACTTAGCTAAGTCTGGCTATCATGATCAATGGTCATCCACTGGCGCCTATCAGTCTAGGGAGTGCCGGATGGACATCTGGACTGCATTACTAAGTGTCAGGACTAAGTGACTCATATCTCACCTTGATCAACCAATCAGGGACTGGTAGGGCTGAGTAACCCACGTGGGACTCTGATGCCCATGGAACTTTCAGCCAATGAATGAGCTGAAGTTCCTCCAGGTAAAAACAGGCAACACAGGCCTGGAGATTCAGATTCAACAAGAGCCTGAAAGATTCAACAAGATTCAGATTCGGGAGATTCAGTAAGATTCTGGAGAGGATTCTGTGGACTGTTCTAAAGGGAATTCAAAGGAGAATTCCAGGGCAGGACGGCCCAGGAGCAGAAGGCTCCCAAGGGCAGGACATTCTCGCAGCGCGCCTCCTGACCATCCCGAGACTCAGCCCGGACAACCACGGAACGGCCAGTGTGTCCGAGTGCCAGAACTTTCCTTTGTTCTAAGAGTCTAGAGTGGAGGTTGCCAGAGAGTAACCAGCAGCAGGCCTCGTGGACAGGTCAGAACTGTGGACAGCTGAATCACTATTCAGAACTAGCTCTTCATCAGGAACGAACCGGTCCTCTTCCTGACTTGCTGGGATCCACAGTCATCTTTTCTCCTGTGCACAAACTTTGCTAGTTAAAGCCAACACTAACTAGCCGGTCAGTGAGCATCAGCAGCGCACCGTCGCAAGCCGCACAGCACAGCCTGGCACGGAGCCAGAGAGCGCGGATTGGACAGCAACAAGCCTGCAGCTGATTGTTTGTGCCTGCAGGAGATCTGAATCCCCAGAAATTGGATGAGTATTCAACTTCAATGCATTACAGCTCGATAATTCAATTGTTATCCCAACCAGTTGATATCAATTTAATTCCTAAGAGTTATGTACTTGTTTTGAGTATCTAATGTAGAAGTTATAACCAAGTTCATTTACGAAACGGTCTTAATGAATGATATACTGAACGTATGTCCTCTTGATGTGTAACACTTCGTAACTGATTGAATATATACCTTTTGTATTCTGATAACCCTCTCGATAAGATCTGTTAGGTTTATATGCATATTCTATGTATTAATAAATTTATCCTCGTGTATTAGTACCTGTGTGTGCGCGTTGTTTGAGTTATGTCGCGTGGTTGGATTCTAAAGCCATCAAAAGAATCAACTTTGTGATTTACTGCTACAATTGATAATTGTCTCAGTAAATGCCCAAACCCTACAGAACTGGTGCCTTCAGAGAGCCACTATGATTACATATTTGGCGTCCCTGAACGGCTATGAAACACTACATTTATGGCGTCCCTGGACCGGCGTGGCAAGACTGAAATGAATCAACCAAGCGGAATAATTCATATAAAACGCCGCGGGTTTCATACACGACAATACAGTGTGCTGAAAGCCGAAAGGAAAAAAGTTCCCCTTGCTCTTTAAGCAGTGCTTGATTGTTTTGTGATCTTTTGCAATCTACCGGGTTGATTGCATACTTGATCTTGTGGTTTTCTGTGGTAAAACTGTGATTTCGTGCTTAAAAGTAATACTCTTTAAGTTTAACGATGGTTGCTAAAAGGTCTGAATTCGAGTCGCTATTAAGCACTCTCTCTAGCAGCGACAAGTCTGACCACGATCTCTTCCATATCTCCGTCAGCGGAGAAGCTAGAAGAATAAATCTCCATTCTCTGAGAGAGCTAGCGAAGGACATAGAGAGATTTGACCCCGCAGTGTCAGAGAATAATATCGAGAGTTATATTCAAGACCTCAGGTATAACCTGCAGTTCCTGCCAAACGCCACAGAACAGGAGAAAGTGTTTCTGGTCAGGAAAACGACCAGCAGAGCTGTACATGAGTGGATGGCTAGGCAGATGAAAGAAGTCTGTAATGACTTTGAGCAGCTATGTCAAGCACTTATCGAAGAATACAGTGCGTTTATTGACCCGACTGCCGCGATAGCCGCCACCCTTAACATTAAGCACGAGAGAGCAGAGTCCCCTCGCGAATATTACGAGAGACTTAGACGAACTTATTTTGCAGGGCGAAATTATGAGGGTTGCGAAGAGAACACACATTTCAAGGGTTTATTCATTGCGAATCTCCACCCGTCAGTCAGAAAGATGATCTTAATGCATACAGATGCACAGACCATGAAAATGACTGATATTAAGAGATTCGCGCAGAAAGCCTGGGAGTATGATGTCCAAAGTCGCTCTGAGCAAAAAGCTGCTAAAGCGACTGTGTTCGCCGTCAGAGCCAGCAGGGTTAATTCCCCCCTGCTCGAAGGAGCACAGGCTCCTGAGCTGGCTAAGCCCCGTTCCAAAGCACTCACACAGGACCGCACCCAGCGTCCTAAGTGCCATGAGAACACCGGGGAAGGGAAAGGGCTAGAAAAGGCTGAACAAAAGGATTCAGTAGCCGCCCGCCTGGCCAGGCTTGAACAAGCTTTATTAGGACAGGGACAACCGCTCCCCAAGGCTGCCGGAAGCGTGAATGAGCTGATACTCTCCACTGGAGGAGGCGGAGACCCGCCCCCTCTCCCTCCCTCAGTCTATCTGATTGAGCGGAAGGGTTCCTGCCTGGATGAGGTCAGCCACTCCCAAGCGAGTGCTGACTCCACCCCTGAAGTCACAGAGCAGGCAGTAAAACACAGAGGAAAAGCACGAAGCTTTTACCTCAAGGCTGCCATGGGAGATGTCTTACCCAGTGAGACACTGATTGACACTGAGGTTGAAAGGTGTTTGATGTCACACGGCAAGCTCAAACGGGTAGAAAAAGAAAAGGGTATGCGACTCAGAGTGGAACCTTTGGTGGATCACCAGAAAGGCAAAGTGTGGAAACAGGTCAAGGCTCCTAAGCCTTCTGTACAGAAGGAAAGGGGGGCCAAGAGGCAGACTGTGCTTACACAGTGCCCACCGAACACAGAAGCCTATGCGGAGATTCCTTCTGTTCCCTCTGGACAAGAAATAAAAATATTTTCTTGTTCCCCGGATATACAGGGAAGTCGTGCCCTGGCCAAGGTCCCAACAGCCTCCATGCCACAGGAGCGGTGCTCCGAGCAGCCGCCTGATCCACCAGGTAAAGCACACCCCTTTTACATCCCTAAAGAGGAGCAGATCTCCCCACCTGGCGATGAAAAGGAGCTTTCCCTGTGCACCCTGGCACCCAAGAGGGGTCAGGACCACCACCCTGCAGTGGTGGAAGGGATCCAGATGGCAGGAGAGCAGGTTGGTGATGTAGCCCTCACCCTTAGCCCTGAGAGGTCCTCTATCAGTGAGGATCTGCTTGAGCAGCTGTCATGGGGCCACCGCCAGGTGCCCCTGGTGCAACATTCACAGGTTAGACAGGAGGTCCAGCTGGACGCTGAGACTACTGCGCTGTGGACACACCTGATCCCAGATGCCGATTCCCTCTGCTGTGACCCAGGGAACCTGCAGTCAGGTAACATTATTTCTCACAACTACCAGGTAGTGAGTGAGACTGACCTGATTGTTCCTGCCTCAACGGCAGGGTTGCCAACACACCCAGTCCCCCAGAAGGGACAGGGAATGAAAGCCGAGCCGGTTTTCTTACAGCCACCAGCTCAGTCTGTCAGTCTGAGTCTGACCAACAGTGGTTCAGCCAGACTGGAGCTGGATGGTCAAGTCACCCGCCTGCCAGTGCAGGACATCGCAAAGAGGGGTGTCAGAATCCCCGCCTGCACTGACATGGGCCTGGTGGGTGATAGCGAGTTCGAAGACAGTGAACTAGCTATCCCAGTGCTGGGGCAGCTCCCTGAACCCCTAGCGAGGGAAGGGGGGAGCGAGCAGGTGTCCTACACCCACGCCCAGCGAACGATTGTAAACATGCCGATAGAGGGATTCCTCAATCAGGAAGTGTGCAGGGTGGACCTGAACAGTGAGAATGGGGTAACAATCCCAGATCACTCAGGTGCTCCAGATGACCACTCAGCCGAGGGTCAGGCATGGTCCACCGCTGCACCGCCCCCTGCAGGGTTCCTAGAGCACAGGCATGAACAAATCGAAAAAGCAGATGCCCTGGAAAAGGAGGAGCAGCATCAGCAGCTGCGTCAGATCTCCTCAGATTTCCAGGATGTTGGTCCCCAGGATGCTACATGGCATACTGAGAAAGACACCATGTACACGCTGCGCCAGCTTAGAAAGGCGACAGTCACTCAGAAGGAGATGACTGGGATCAGCCACCCGAAAAGACTTTTGGGAAGACTGATCGCTGCCGCCACTGTTGCACGTTTGCTTTTTCTGGTAGGTTTGTGTGCTACTGCCACTCTCACCCTGACTGCCCCAAGAAGGCAGGTGTCAGAGATACCAGAGGGTAGTGACAGACTGTATCGACAGCAGCAAAAGTTGGAAAGCTTAGGGAAAACCCTACAGGCAATTTCCTATGCAACAGGGTTAAACCTTATTCCCCAACCAGTGGACATGATTGTTGGTGTTATACAGTGGGTTTATGCTTGTGTGCAACAGGCCAGAATGTTGACACAAGACCTGTTAAGGGAGTTTAGTGCCACTGTAGCCAGTCTAGCCACGGCACAATTCCCAACCCACTTGATTCCACTCTTCTCAGTAGAGGAGTATGTGACATTAACCCCATCGCTCATAGCTCACCCAGAAGGCAATCCAAGATTGAATTCGGTTCCAAATCTTGAGATGGGTATGGCTACCAAAGCTATCCATTGGCTGTGTCTAAACGATTCACCAATGAAGGGTGTAAAGCTACTAATGGGCAGAGGGAGGTTAATGAACCCCATGAAGAGCAGGTGGGAAGTAAATGGCTGGTCAGCACACCACGTTTAACTGACACTGTGACTTGTGACAGGCATGATGCAGCTACCTAATAAAACAGTTCCTTTAAGTTCCTGAGGAGGCCATAGTACAGCATGGTAACTTAACACTGTACGGTCTAGAACCAGACAACATAAGACCAAACTTGAGGTCATGGATGCCTTCAGGTGCCACACTAAGGAATTGGATAGAAATCCAAGAAACAGTAAGCCCTGAAGAGGTACAGGTAGTTAGTTTGCTTTAATGGAACAAACCTCCAAACCACCCTAGCAGATACCCAACACAGGTGTTGTGGTTTATCGGGGGGCTGGGAACAGGAACTGGTGTTATTGTAACACTGCTGCCGGGTAGCTGGATCATGACTGACAGTGTACTCTGAATGATGTACTCTTACATCAAGATGTACTCCGGGTAGCATGAATGAGTCAAAGGTAGCATGCCAAAAGAAAGGAAGTGACTTCTCCCCAAATATCTACCACAGAGGTATCAGATATTGACAGTGAACTTCCTGATGTGTAATTCCTAGACTTAGATAATGTCTCCTACCGTGTTTATACATACTCCAGATGTTATTCATCCTGTTTGTATCCAATGCTGGTTCCGGTATGAATTCTCGAGGAGTAATGTAGACATTTAAGATTAATGTTCTAATGGCAAGGGACATCACTTAACTCTGTTTTGTTTTGAAGGCAACAACGCCTCAGGACCTCGTGACCTTCAAAAAGGGGGGGTATGTAGCGGCGAGGCTTAATAATAAGGCAGAATTAAGTGTTTCTGAGCTTCCCAAATGAGGCCCCATTTCTCTGTTCGTCTCTGTGGTGCAGCCACAGAGAAACTATTCATGCAAGATGATTTAAGGTTTCCTAGGACAGCTCCCAAAGGGGGATGCACTTAGCTAAGTCTGGCTATCATGATCAATGGTCATCCACTGGCGCCTATCAGTCTAGGGAGTGCCGGATGGACATCTGGACTGCATTACTAAGTGTCAGGACTAAGTGACTCATATCTCACCTTGATCAACCAATCAGGGACTGGTAGGGCTGAGTAACCCACGTGGGACTCTGATGCCCATGGAACTTTCAGCCAATGAATGAGCTGAAGTTCCTCCAGGTAAAAACAGGCAACACAGGCCTGGAGATTCAGATTCAACAAGAGCCTGAAAGATTCAACAAGATTCAGATTCGGGAGATTCAGTAAGATTCTGGAGAGGATTCTGTGGACTGTTCTAAAGGGAATTCAAAGGAGAATTCCAGGGCAGGACGGCCCAGGAGCAGAAGGCTCCCAAGGGCAGGACATTCTCGCAGCGCGCCTCCTGACCATCCCGAGACTCAGCCCGGACAACCACGGAACGGCCAGTGTGTCCGAGTGCCAGAACTTTCCTTTGTTCTAAGAGTCTAGAGTGGAGGTTGCCAGAGAGTAACCAGCAGCAGGCCTCGTGGACCGGTCAGAACTGTGGACAGCTGAATCACTATTCAGAACTAGCTCTTCATCAGGAACGAACCGGTCCTCTTCCTGACTTGCTGGGATCCACAGTCATCTTTTCTCCTGTGCACAAACTTTGCTAGTTAAAGCCAACACTAACTAGCCGGTCAGTGAGCATCAGCAGCGCACCGTCGCAAGCCGCACAGCACAGCCTGGCACGGAGCCAGAGAGCGCAGATTGGACAGCAACAAGCCTGCAGCTGATTGTTTGTGCCTGCAGGAGATCTGAATCCCCAGAAATTGGATGAGTATTCAACTTCAATGCATTACAGCTCGATAATTCAATTGTTATCCCAACCAGTTGATATCAATTTAATTCCTAAGAGTTATGTACTTGTTTTGAGTATCTAATGTAGAAGTTATAACCAAGTTCATTTACGAAACGGTCTTAATGAATGATATACTGAACGTATGTCCTCTTGATGTGTAACACTTCGTAACTGATTGAATATATACCTTTTGTATTCTGATAACCCTCTCGATAAGATCTGTTAGGTTTATATGCATATTCTATGTATTAATAAATTTATCCTCGTGTATTAGTACCTGTGTGTGCGCGTTGTTTGAGTTATGTCGCGTGGTTGGATTCTAAAGCCATCAAAAGAATCAACTTTGTGATTTACTGCTACAATTGATAATTGTCTCAGTAAATGCCCAAACCCTACAGAACTGGTGCCTTCAGAGAGCCACTATGATTACATATTTGGCGTCCCTGAACGGCTATGAAACACTACAGAAAGATTGCAAGGTTTTCGTTCAAAGAATCTTGAAAATGAATAGACACATAGGACTATAGGACACATGGCCTGATGGAAGAATCAGGGATTTAAAGTGATATAACTTTAAAAAAAAACATAGATGATTTAGACTTTGGTGGGAGTATGCTGAAATATGGAAATATGAAAACATTATAGAGCTTACAGGAACATTAAATATTGATGGAAAACCTATTCTCCTTAAGAATGTAGTTTATTGAATTTCTGTCTCATTTTCAGGTGACATGAAATGCAGGGTTTAATTTTCTTGAGATCCCTTGTTATAGTGGATAATCAATCACTATCACCATTATATTACTTTCTGTCTCATTTTATCATGAGCTGAAATAACATACAACATGCAGCATAATTGTGGATTAAAAGAGAAATCATTTTGTCCAGATAATTCACTTTCATTCTATAAACTTAATGTGACTTCTTGAATATGCTTCCAGATCAAGATGAAGTTGGTATTATGTTCTCTTTTGAGGCAGATTTGAAAGATTTCATGAACCGAGAAGCTTATTTTGAAATTCCATGTTATTCGCTCAGTTTTTTTAAGGACACTAAAAGCGAGGGCCACATTTTCTGGCAAATGCAATTAAGGATTGTTCATACTCCAGCTTGCATCTGCACTTTTTAGGTTTCTTTTATCAGTGATAATAGGCACCAACATGTCACTATAATAATATTTTAAAGAATATAATGTAATGAAAGCCTGCATTGTTAGGTGAGTGTTATGAGAACCAATACATTTACATGGCACAAAGCTGTCAGCCTGGAGTGCTAATGCTTGTACTGCAAGTGGTTAAATCAATTTCAATCAATTCTTAATACCAGCAGCTTTAAGTAAAAATGAGTCATGGGTCAATCCTCTTGATTACATTAATGATGCACCTTATAACAAGGGGATCCTGGACTGCAATTACATTTTATGTATGACAACTCATGGTAATAGTTATCATTAACTCAGCAGTTGTTATTAATCATAAGGCATATACAGTATCAGACAGGTGGCATTTTTCTTTTTAGGAATTTCCAGAACTATACTCAAAAAATAAATATTTATGAGAATAATATGCAAATGCTGTACTGTGTGGTCCTGTACGATAAGTTAAATAAAATAACCAAATTTCCTTTTTAAAATAGAATATCATGCATTTTTTTCTTTTTTTTGATCCAGAACAGTTTATCTTGTTATGTCTACCAGTTATGTCATGTTTATGAATTTGTTCTGTGTGTGTATTTGTTTATAATGTTACAACGTATGTTCATCTTCCATCCTCACTCCTCAGTGGTGGAAGGAACTAATTACAGAAAACTTGGCAACTAAATCGCTGGCCACTTTTCTGCACCTTCCTAAGACACATCTGCTTAGATAACATCTGTGACCTCTCACCACTAATGTGCATTCTTTAGTAGCTCTTACACTATATTTCATCAAATGCATTTAATTCTCAATTTATTACCCTAATTCAATTTACAGTAACTTGTACTTTGGAAATGAGGAACGCATACAGTACCAGCTATGTGTATTACTATTTTGCACATACATTATCTGTATATGCTTGCAATTGTTATGGTACTTAATACTTTATGTATTTATTTTTAAATTATTTTGTGTTGCACTTGCTTTGCACTTTACATACTAACATGATTGTACTTATTGCAATATAGTTTATTGCACTGTGTATTGTCAAAACAAAATTTAAGTATAAGGCAAAAAATAACATTTTTGTACTTTGTTACTGTGATTTTTGGAGAATGTTTTTTTTTCACAGTTTTCTAGACTTAATGTACATTTTGATAGAAAGATTAAGTGTTGTTCTTGAATAAATGATGCAACAAAAGGCAAGCAGAAAAAATGAATGCAGAAAAAACAAAACAAAAAAACAAAGAAACATATGAACAGTGGCTTTAACAGACTACCCCAAAAAAACATAATGTTTTTAGGGAAAGTAAACAGTAATATTACCCCACCTTAAAAAATTCAATAAAGAATGGTAAATACTGTAGCTCTGTCAGAGGAAGTAGCATCTACCTTTACTGTATGTTTACAGCAGTGGCAGAGGTTCAACCTTATAGCCATTTTTAAATACGAAAATAAAGTCTGAACATTCTTAGGAATTTAAACATATTACTATTTAATATTTTGTTTAATGCTGTGATATGCAATACAATGTATAGTAAAAATAATTTCAGAAACACCCATCTTCATCAACAGTGCTCAGATTAGGTACAGTAGGTGTATAATATTTGTGGTCACCTTTAAAGTTTCTCTAAACGTGGAGTGGACAAGAATATATCTTTTTAACAGAAATGTCTCACATGTTTGTAAATATTAAAACGTATGTCTTTGCTGATAATGGTAAAGATTGTCTATCATTAAACAATATAGTTAATTGAATACATTCAAGCTCTGTAATTATGTTTATGACCCTTACAATGCTGTCAGTAAACTCCAGTTAACACATATGTACTGTATTAACACATTATAATGGAGCTGTTATGTGGAATTTTGCAAAGGAAAGTTTTTCACTAACACAATGCTGACAGATTACTACCACCACTTGCATTCAGGACTCCTTCACCAGTTACTTGTGCCAGGCTGCCCTCAGTCTACTTCCCTGTATTTCTATTCTCCTTAAAGTCTCAACTCTCCGACTGCTTTCCCCATTTTAAGAGGCCTACATACCTCTTTTAAAAACATACCTAAACTATCATCCCTTCAGACTATTCCTGTTTCTTTTTTCCCCTTTATTCCAGAATACCCTCAGTCAGGCAATCAGTACACTAGAGCCATCTGCTTTAGTCATGAAGCTCTCACTGCTCGTTCCACCTCCAGTCTCTATCCACTATGCGCACTTTACTGATCCACTTTACTCAGCTCATTCTGGTTTCCTCTCCTCCTCCTGATCTCTCAGACGCTGATCTCTATGCTACATTTGACTCTATGTATCACTTTATCATCTAGTTAATACTTGCTAAGCAAAGAATTTCTCAGACTGCTCAATTTCTCACACTGCTCAATGTTCTGTACTCTGTCTCCAATGTTTTTTCCCACAGTTCTGTTCTGGTTAACTTACTGTTCACTCTCTGCAACTTTAGTTGGGTCCTCTCACCTCATTCTTGTGGATAGGGGTAGAAAAGAAAATTAATACTTACTTTTTTAGTATGCTAAATATAGGATGATAGCTAACGTGACTTTTGATTTATTCTGATGTACTCTATTACTCCAGCCCTGCTCCACAGGCTCTCTATTGCTGCATGGATCCAATTCAAATCTTAGGCTCTCACTTACCATAGCCTTAACCACTCTAGTTCTGCCTGTCTTCAGTCTCTTATTGAGTTCTTTTGAGTTTGAAGAAAATGAAATTACAAAACCTTGAACCAAATCCCATAATACAAAATAGGTTTCAATGTGTTTACATGCACAATGACAACGCTGACTAATGCACACGTTTGAATGCCATGACAAACTTGACAAACCTTGGTGCAAATGAGAGAAAAGCATGCATAATCAACTCTCACCTTGTCCTCAGCATGTGTTCAACAACAACAACCACTAAAAAGAACTTAAATTATTTAGTTTTCAATTCAATTCAACTAGTTTTGCACTTTCTCCTTCTCCGAAACACACTGACTCTAAAACCAGAGACTTTCTGTTTGTGCTACTTACAGTATGTCTGTTCTACTGATGTTAGTAATAATAAATCTCCTTAAGAGGTGGCTGGGGGGGGGTGAAAAACTCTAGAGAGCTGAACACTTTTCTTGCTTGACCTTGTTTTTACTTTGTCATTCATTCCTATGGTACTGTGACTGGAACCTGACGGAAGCCCGCATATAATACTTTATATAGAAATAAAAATAAAATGAGCAGCATTCAAATTGGAACAGCATAGAGAAAAAAAAAAGACACAGTTGTCACATTCCTTTCATATGTTTGTGTATCAATCATTCCACTAAATGAAATGTTCAAGGCTGCTTCTTGGATTGTGTGGTTAACAATATACAAGATTGTCTTTCAATACCTTTTATTCATGCTCAGTATTAAATGATTGATTGATCCATCACAGCTTGCTTACTTGCTTTTGCCCTTTCTCTCATCCCAGGGCTTCACGTTTCACACAATTCTTGCATCATTGACTTTCTGCCAGCCATTTTGCCGGCAGTGCAGGAGTTGACATTTAATGATCTTTAGACGCAGTAATGTCACATTTATCACTCTTTATCAGATGTGACAGACCTAAATCTAAAGTATAAATACAAAGCTGTAAATTGGACTGAGTCCAGGAAGCAAAACATGCCTGAGTGACAACTGAGTTAAAAAAAACAACAACTGAACAACATATTTAGCTACTACTGATAATAATCTTGAGTATTGTAATATTATTCTACAAATATTTTATACATAATTAAAATTGACAGACCTGATTAAGTTTTTCTCTAATACAGTATGTTCATGTTTGAAAACCATGAAAGAAGACTTTAACTCTTTCTTTTGTTAAATTACCTGAGTAGTTGAGTTTTTCATCAGATGAGATTCAACAAATATTCAGACTTCCATCTCATCAGCATCAGACTTATTCTATTTCACAACGGTTACACAGACAGTACTTGTAATATGAAGAATATGCCCTTCAGATATCTAATGTCCTTGAATCCTTAAAACCCCTACAGGAAGGGGGCATTTTAAAGCAGCAAATCGAACTTAACATGTACATTCTTGTGAAGAGAAAACTCGAGTGACAAAAATGTGAACATAGGGAGAACATGGAAATTCCACATAATTTGGTGGCCCAGCATCAGTCGAACCCAGAACCTGTGAACAGTAGTACGAACCAACATACCACTACCAGACATGTAGAATGCTAAAAATTTAATATGGTAAATTTTAAAATATTGCGATTGATCATTGATTGTGATACTTTCATGACATTGAATTCATCTTTACTTGTGGAAAATCTACACATTATTTTAGTAACAGCAAGATGTATCTGACATTTACTTACCTTTTGATTTGTAAATGGTAAGAAAATGATAAGGCAGTAATCTTTATTTTATACAGATGTAAATCCTTACAATTAATTATGAATAGGAAGGATAATTAGAACATCTGTTTCTCATTTAACATTACCTAGAGATTTATCACGTTAAAGGGCTCTACATTTCCGTATGAAACATGGAATAATTCATTAATTACCAACAATGCCTGTCTAGGGAATATTGATGAGACTAGCCATGAGGTAAATCATGTAAACAATTCTTTCTTGTACTACAATTACATGGCAAATATGTACACATAAATGTCCATCATGAATAATTATATGTTAAAATGAATCTGTGTCCCATGGTAAAACCAGAACTTTGATATAATTTTAGATTTTTGAGCAAGAAGGAAATTGCTATAATGAAGTATCATGCTATTTCTCTGTGATATTTCCTGTTCTTTAATATAATAATGTCCACATGCAAAGCATATACAAAAACGAAACAACCCACAGAATTGTCAGATTTAGTTATTATTTAGTCCTGTAGCCTTATATTTATACTATACTGTAGATTTCTGTGTAAAAAAATAACCTATAATTAAAAAAAACGTATTGATGTTTACAGATATATGTACAGCAATAAAACCACATCTTTTCTATTGATCTCCAAGAACTTCGAAAAAGGCGACATGAAGTGCTAATGATTATGTGCTCCTTTAAAACAATTATAATGATAAAATATATTTCTGCATTTACCGTATACCTCTTGCAGTGGACTGGCATCGCAACCAGGGTATATCCTGTCTTACACCCTTTGATTGATGACATAGGATCTGGCTCCCAAGTAACCCTATACTGGGTGAAGTTAGAAAATGCATAGATATACTACATGCAAGACTATACTAAATACTGTGCTGTACTAAATACAGTATACTGTACATCAGAAACAAATCCAATGATGTGAACTTTTACTGTATATACTCTGATAGTCTTCATTGCATATTGATGGTCATTTCTGTTGCTACAGAAAATATAAATCTGTTTTAAAATTATTTTTATTATTAAATGTAAAAAAGGAGAAATACCATGTTTACATTTAAGGTAGGTAAATTTATATATTTAAAACCTGCTGCTCTGGGATTGACAGGGAGAGAGGAAAAACATCTGTTCTTTTAAGCAATAAATTAAGACTCAGGAGAAAAATAAGAGTAATATAAAAAAGCCACACAAAGGAGAGATGGGACCTACAGAGTAATATTAAATAAGTTAAAGATCAGGAATACCCAATAAAATTTGGTTTAATCTGTAAATGTGCCAGGGCAATCAATGCCAAATGCAAGATTTTGAAAAATATAATCACTTTCCTTTAAACTTTTGATTTTAGAGCAGTTTAAACAACATTGCCTTTTAGGGCACAGCAGTGTGAAGAGTCATACTGTATATGCAAGAAGAAAAATATGAAGGTAACATTGAAATATCACCTGTCTGAAATTTCATTTCCATCCTAAAACATAGCCATGCCATCAAACATTCTCTACGTTTTGTAGAAATCCTAACCCTAACCCTAGCTAATGGTATGGGTAGGTTAGGGTTAGGGTTCAGCATTCTTCAAATAATGAATGCAACCTTCCACTCATTTAGGAGGAAAATATACTTCAATGAATGACACTTTTAGTCACTGAGTACCCTTGCCAGAATTAAGAGAATATATCAACAATGGTAAAATTCTGTTCTTTGGCATTGTATTGTGTTATGGGAATCATCGTGGTGAATACTGCTCTCAAATGAGCATGGTTTCACGGTTAAATAGGTTAGGAGTCAGAAATACCAAATACATATTGTCTTAATCTCTTAATATGCCAGTGCATTCAATGCCAAATGTAAGAATTTCAAGTTTATAATCTCTTTCCTTCAAACTATTGCTTTTAATCCAGTGTACATAACATAGCATTTTAGGGCAATACTATATATATAAACCCCTATAATGTATGCAAGAAAAAAATATGAAGATAACATTGAAATATCACATCTCCTGAATTTCATTTCTGTCCTAAAACACAGCCATGCCATAAAACATTCTCCACGTTTTATAGAAATCCTAACCCTAACTCTAGATAAGGGTTTGGGTAGGTTAGGGTTAGGGTTCAGACATTCTTCAAATAATTAAGGCAACCTTCCACTCATTTTAGAGGAAAATATACTTCAAAGAATGACAATTTTAGTCTGAAATCACTAAGCATCCTTGCCAGAATAATGAGAATGTATCAACAATGGTAAAATTCTGTTCTTTGATACAGTATGTATTCTGTTATTGGAATCTCCATAGTGAATGCTCCTATCAAATGAGCATTGTTCCATGGTTAATTAGGTTTGGAGTCAGTAATACAAAATACGTTTTGCTTTACTCTGTTAATATGCCATTGAATTCAATGTCAAATGCAAGAATTTCAATTTTTTAATCACCTTCTTTCAAACTATTGCTTTTAGAGCAGCCTACAGAACATAGGTCTCTATAAGGCCATATATGCAAGAAACAAATTATATGAAAATCTATGGCTTTTAGAGTTGTTTAGACAACATCTCTTGTTAGGGCAATGCTGTGTATAGACCCATATTTGCAAGAAAAAATAATATGAAGATAGCATTGAAATGTCACTTTTTCTAAGTTTCATTTCTGTCCTAAACACAGCCAGGACATCAAACATTCTCTACATTTTGTAGAAATGTTAACTCTAACTAAGGGTTTACTAAGAGCATGTTTAAGCTTTTTTATTTTTTTGTTTTCATTAAAGGGTAAAAGGCAATTGAAGACAGGGAATATACCATGAAAACATGTATGTGTTTATAAAGTACATTTGTGTACTATTATCTGTCAGTTGCTGTTTATTTTGATATGACGTACCCTTTCCTATGTGAGACCCCTGTCTGCTGCTCTGTTTCACTGAAAAATAACAAACAAAAGTGAGTGTTGATTTGCTCTGAGCTTTCCTTAAGCTTACCCTGTCACGTATAGTAAGTGGATACAGAGGTGTTGAAAAGTTAGATTTACGCTGAAATGTTACACAGCTTCAAATGTCACATCAGGCCAGGCATTTTGTTTTCACATTGACATTATGTCCTCTCTTTTCCAGTTTTACATTTTTTTAATAACAGTCATCCCTGAATTTGTTTGTTTCCTCCTTCCATAGAAAATTAGGAGATTACAAGAAATTCAGCTAAATGAATAGTAGTTGCTGGATCATACATCCAAAGTGAAATTCACTGAAAAGAAAAATATTAAGTTGCTTGTTACAGATTTACAGTACATTTACCTGAACCTGCTATGATGCCAGAAGGGGCAGAGACACCACACCACATTCGACATATTGTACACTGCAAACGGTTGAAAACTAAAAGGTGCCAATTGGTTAGTATATTAAATAAGATGATAAAAAATTATCTTCAGGAATGGAGAAAGTGATGCTGTATGACACCTGAAGGAACTATGCAATATCGTTTTCTTTAAATCCTTTAACTTGAGTGAGCAGTTTTAAGGAAATTCCTATTCATGTTCTAAAGAGTGCCCACTTACAGTAAATAGCAAGGTATTACTATTATAACATGGAACATTTATCTACAATATGTATCTAAGTATGTTACTTAATATGTGTAACTAAGTTACTTATATCTTTATCTTTAATCGACAGTTTGTAATTAGTGTGCATTTCTATGACAATACTTATTGACAATGATATCTGGGTTTATCAAACAATTAATGAATTAAATCAGCCTATAAAATAAAGTGAGTTAGTTCTATAGAGATACAGATGAATTTGAGACAGTTATAAGAATTAGCGTTAGCAAATTAGTCAATAGCTGTTGAAAATAGTGGACTGGTATATACCTGTACACTTGCAGTGCTCTCTCTGGTGTATGCTGGGAGTATGAGGGAGGAGCTTGGAGAGTGTAAATTTGTGTGCTGCTAAGAGGTCTGTATCCTATGCTTCTCCTTTTATTTTTCTGTTTTCTGGTTTTTAGCTGCTTAATAGTGCCTCCTGACAGGGAAATGGAAGCTTAAACAGCTGGAAGCCAGGATTTATTGTCAGGATGGGAGTAGGTTTCATCCAAATATAGAGTGTGAAAGACTGTTCTATAGGCATGATATTTGCTGCTGAGATGTTCTGCTCCATTGAGAAACGTATCTTTGCAATTGGGTGTATAGATGAACATTGCAGTTGTTATAGTGCTATTGACTGATTACCTTGTTAACATTTTAGGTGGAACATGTCATATTCATCAAATGTACATATACTATACTAGTTTTGGTACAGGCTGTTCCAGAAGTGAAACATTCCCTGACCATTTTTCAATTATATTTTTCAATGAAAAACATTTTTTGAGATATGTACAGATTGTACCAGGAGTTAAGCATAACCTGCAGTGTTTGGAATGACCTGCAGTTGAAAGATATTGTTGCATTCAGGAACTATTTATGTATGATTTTGAAAAAATGTCAAGGAAGAACCCAATGTTACAATGATATTTAAAAGGAGTAATCTATGATTATATGAATTTTGTCACATACTGTAGGTGGAAATTAAGTACTTTAGTTGTGGGTGTGATAGCCACACAGAGAAGAACTGTGCTGAGTGGGGAATGAAGACAGAAAGCAGATGAGCCTCTGCGGCCGCAATTCTGCGGGAGCTGTACTTTTCCCTAAAGAGAGAGTGACTGAATTATGAGCTGCGGGGAACAATACTGCTCCCCCAAACCTCCTGCAAACCACAGCATCTGGCAGAACTCAAAGTGAGCTCAGAGTGCAGGGGGTTAGAGGGGAGCTGTGTAAGAACCATTTCCCTTATATTAAGATGCTAATTCTTCTAGTACTTGCTGAGGGAAAACACTGGGATGGAAATGTTTTCTGATCAAAAAGGATACAGCATACAATGTTTCATTTCCAAACTGTAAGCATCTAAAAGAAGCTGTGATGTCTTGGTCCATTTCAGTCACTTCATGACAATTATTTTTTGGAAGCAGTGCAGCACAAAAGTTAATCTGTTCTTTTCACTCAAACCTGCGGATCTATCAGTTTTATCAGTAGTATACTTTGAGTGTTACAATGTTGAACAATGTTCAAAGTTCATTAGGGATTTTTGACTAACAAGTAAAAACATGAGAACATGAGAAATATTCAAAGGAGAGACGGCCATTCAGCCCATATGAAGCTTATTTGGTTGCTACTAGTTTATAGATCTAAGGACCTAATTTGGCCACATTGTGAAAGAAGCTACACAGTCAGCTTTGTCAACATGTCAACACTTTCCCGAAACCTTCTGTGTAAAGAGTGTCTGCTACTCTCAAACTTAAGAATTGTTTTTTTTTTATTGAATACTTGAATCAGATCTCCATGTAGTCATCTCTGTGCAGGCCTAAAAATTCTGTTCTTTTATTCACTTTTTGTAACATGTTGACCACAAAATTGTCCACAATATCACCCCCCAACTGTTCTTTATAATTTAGTGAGGGCGTAGCAGCTGTTATACTGTAACTCCAATCTGACCAAAGTTTTCTACCTAACACTGGCTCCTGCTCATACCCAGTGTCTTTAAGCACAGCTCAAGTTCCAGAATGGCTAAATGGGACTATAGTTTAGGTTTGGCATTACTCTTTTAGTAATGAGCAATTACAACCTTGTTGATAACTACTAGAGTTGCTGGTGCAGTGTGATGAGCTACTCTAAAGCTTTAGACCTTGCATTGTAGAACAACGCTGCTGAAGCTCGGACTTGCTTTTATGACAGTAGTGGTTCATCTGTTTTTCTTTTCCTCCAAACGCCAGTGTGTTTTTCGAATCTGCTAGTTACTCCTGTGCTGCAATGTGCCAATATCATCATCAGGGCCTCTGGAGGTTCTGCAGGCACTGAGTGACCTGTGTCTGGACTCTGTCGTGATAAATCATTGAACCATGAATCCATGGATGTTCAGTCAGATTATTCAGATTAGTGGAGGGAAAGTGCTCAGGGTCGGACTGGCACAGTGTTTATTAGCCACTATTGAATAAGGGAATTGGGTGTAGTGGTGTAATTAATATTAATTCCTTTATTTCTCTTATCAACCATTGTTTTCAGATCACGTTTCTTGATGTAATGAGAGAGATACTGTTTATCATAGTTTATAATATTGTTAAGATGCACAATGTCTTTTTTATTATCTGTATTTATGTTTGGTGTGAGAGTAGTATTTTCAGGTCAATATATCGGCTCAGTTCAAAATGGCAATTTATAAGACCAGAAAATGAAGGTGAGGTGAATATTATTGATTTTATTGTACATATTTTTATGTCTTTTGTAAAGGCTAGTTGTGCTTAATTTAAATTTTTATTAAATGAGTGATTATTTGAAGAGTTGTGGTATTTAGATAGTCATCTCTACAATATAAGATAATGCACACCCTTTTAATCTGGAACATATTTATTAACCTTGACCTTAACTTGAATGTTTTCTCTTAGTCTTTTAAACCATTATTATGAATTTATTTTTATGTTTTTTATTTGATTAAAAATCTCAGACTACCTCTGTTTAATACTGCGGCTAAGTATCATTTAGAATTTCAGCTTACGAAGCAGTTAAGCTGCTGAGGCGGATTAATTAAATCAGACAGGACACATTTCTTAGATTCTGAGTAGTCCTGGGGGAAAAATGACTTTGAATTCAACCCTTTCATGCTTCAGATTTATGAATGTCTTATGTACCTTAGTCCTAGTTTTATATGGCCCTATAACATTGCATTAACCTTTAAAATATTTGTCATTTTAAATACTTTCAGCATTTCAATACATTACAGCACAACTTTTATCTATCTATCTATGATCAGGTACTAGATGTATCTATTTGCCATCTTGTTTATTTGTTTACTGTAGCAAATTAATCAAAGGATCTTAAAGCTATTTCCAGTGATTCAGATTTAAGGAACCAGCTACAACATCATGGCAATACAATGTATTACAGACACTCACAACCTGTTTTACATTGTTAGAACTAATGTCACTTATAGGATCAACTTCATCCGTGACTTTTAGGATTTTGAATACATGTTCCAAGCCCCATGAAATCTCCTCCATCTAAGAATTAAGATATTGTATTTTAAAATCTTTCTGTATACAAGCCTTTTATATCAATTCTCAATAAGTTTACGTGTCTTTAAACTGTGTCTACCTATCAAGAGTCCCAGCAGGGATGATCTCATAGTATTTAAGATATTCTGTTCTGAAGACACAGTGACTACCAGGAAAGAAAGTTGGCAACCATGGAAAGATTGTAACAGCAAGGAAAGACTGCTGACATCTGGGAAAGATGAGAGATAGGGTGTAGAGGCTTTGCAGGCTGAAGCACAACTTTCTTGAGGAGGTTCCTATTACCATTCACTATGGAAAGATACATTATAAGAAACCCCCAAGGTCAGACAAGAGCAGGGAAGGATGATCCACCTACAGGACAGATGACTGGTATGAATACATGTGACTGGCAAGTATTGACAGAACAGCTAAGTAAACTGACTTGGGTCTGCAGATGCAGGGAAATCTGTCACAATGAAAGAGGGCTGAAGATCCATCAAGCAAAGATGAAGTATTAAATCCCCAAAGAAATGTGCAATGCACACGGCAACCTGCTGAGATGGATTCTCCATTCTCTGCTGCTGGGGGCAGGATTCAAACCACAATCCCCAGAATTTCCATACACATGCCGTGAGGCGTGATAACCACATTATCACAGACATGTCAGGGGAGATGTAGAACAAACAAGAGAGGGAGCACACAAGGGGTACGTCAGTCTGTACGGTAGAGCATTATGGGAGAGTTAAGGAGTCTGTGAAATGACTGGCTGCCGTAGCAAAGGAGTGGAAAATACATTACTTAATGGAGACTGTAGGATTTTATATACTGAAAATATCCTGCTAATAATATTTTCATCAGACAGGTGTATTCATTTCCAGCTGTTAGCAATATATATATATACAGTTTATATTAATAGTAAAAGGGAATGAAAATGTTAAATTTTCATCATGAATCAGCTGAAAAGATGTATACAGGTACACGCATAAATGGATACTCTAGGTCAAAAAAATATAAGACATAATGTTCACTGGCAGGTTTAATAGACCTGAAACAGAATTCTAATATTAAACATGGTTTCTGCATACTTCGGTGGAAGTCTGTATGCCTAATCTTGGGATATTCCAGGGTTAATATCTGAATCAATCTTTCAGTTAAAATAATTTAGCCAACATTACAGATATAGTAGAAGCACTTCTTAAGAGCAATGTTGACTGTTATTTATTAAGGTTGTTTTTATCTGCATTCTTTGTAACAAAGAAAAAAAAATATTTGGATGAATCTGATTAAATGGATTTCAGTGCCCTGAGATAAGGAGATCTTTTGAGACTACAATTTTCATTAAAATGTTTAGTCAACTAAAATAAGTCAGCATAATATGTAAAAATGAATGTAAATTTTAACTGACGTGAAAAGGATATCTTGTGCAAATCTATTTCACAATCATGAAGCAGCGGATGAATAACTGTGCACTTGTTTTGTGACATACTGTACCCTTAGTTGGAAATTTGTGTTTTTATAATCATTGAAGGGTAAGAATCACAGTAATGCATGCCTTGTGATTATTGTGTTTATTTCATCTTATTCATTTTTGTATGGATGACTACAACAGTAATATCTGCAGCTTTGTATGCTTATCAGGTAAAAAAAGACAGTTATATATATGCTCTTCAATCAGGTACCTATTCACTTGAGCAATGAAATGTCCCCTAAGCCATGAGCCACTTTCATAACATTATAAAGGTTTTGCTCTTTCAGAGTTCACGTATATACACATACTCAAAAAGCTCTTAGTATGCAAAAATTGTCCATTCACAATAATAACAAAGCCATTTAAAATGGTGGTATCAAACACTGTCAACTTATAAAAAACAACATTTGGTAACATGTGGTTCACAAGCAAATAGTCATAAATGCAAAAACACTACCAGGCACCTGTACCATGGACTAACCTAGGACTCTGATATTTCCACTTTACATTCACTGTGGTACAGTATGATTAGGTCTTGGCTGTTTGGTATTTTATTATAGCAATGTAAATTCCTTTGCTTGATAGGTGCTTTATAATTATCTTTACTATTTGCACTTTGACTGAACAAGTGCTTTGATTTAATTTGAACAACTTTATGAAGTAATTGTTGTGTGTAATTGCTCATATTTATTGATTTATTTTAAGACAAAATCATAAATAAAATAATTCACCACTTTTTCTTTACAGTCACTGATAATACCTTCAAGAAGCACTTTGAATTCTATAGTCTCCCATTAGGATGTTGCTTGATTTAATTTTTTTTTCTGATTATTCAAGTTTAATCATAATTCTTTTTGATGTGATCTGCAGGAGGTCTCTCTGACTACATATGGTGCTCGATGAACATAATTTTCATTTTAATATATGATGATATTTGAGTTCACAGATGTTTAGATTTTAATGTTATTTGCTAGCATGTGCTCTTGTTAAATGTGGTGGCTTCTATAAAAAAATAGGTTTATGCTGGTTTCTCTGTTGTATTTTATTATTATCTATTATTTAGTTTCTCTTATAGCTCTTTGTCTGTTTTTTGCAAAGCTTCATTTTGTTTCATTCTCATGCTTTTCATTGACAAAATATCTTCAGTCTCTCTCTTGTCAGTATTCAGTCTCCCTCCCCTTAAACTCATTTTTTATCCCGTCATTCACCTCTCTGATGCTCTCTGAAGCTGTCTGTCTTTACAAGCCACCAAGGACTTATCCTATTATTTTACATACTATCGTTTGTTATTATACTGATTAAACTGGAATTCTTGTACAATTTTAAACTATGTGCTATTTTATTTGAACACATTGCAATTTTATAGGCTGTTCTGTGCAACATTTGTATTGAATACAATAATTATGCAAATTAATTTAAGTCAGCTTATTCAAGGTAATAGAAAAAAAAATAACAAGTAACAAATTAACCTCCCATAGTCAGCTTCATGTGCTTTTTATTTTGTTTTTGGTTTACAGGCATACTCTCTCCCTCATTGTCCCACAAACATGAAGAAACATGAAGAAGGCTTTACTGAAAATAAGTTTTTCTTTCTACTTTTCAGCATGGAAAAAACCTTGACTTTTTCTTTAGGAGCTCTCACACTGAGAGATTCCCTACTCAAATGTCTAATTCTGGGGGCCGCAACCTTTCAGAGGGGCTGGTAGTTCAAGCACTGTTTTTTACAGATTGCCATTGATACTTTTGTAATGTTAATAATAACAACTTTTGATTAATAAAAAATATATAATTAAATATAATAATATCTAATATCAATCAATTAATATGTATCTCACCATTTAGTGTGATTCTTGCTCTTGCTTTCCCTTGCTGAGTTCTCCAATCTCAGGCATGTAGCTTGACAAGTTAAGCAGCACACAAGCTGCTGGATGTTCAGTTATTAAGAAAGTTTCAACATGAACTCAGTTGGGCCAAGGCCTGTTCACAGAGGTATGTTACTGAGAGCAGTGAAAATGTCACTTTCTTCAAACAGGCAAAATTTCGCTGTCATGGACTTCCAATGGCTCATGATAGAGATGCTGTGAATGCTTTCAGTAGCATCAAGTGTGTTTCGCAGGTCCCAGGACTTGAAGTTCCATAAATCTGAACACTCTTGCGTACTTTATGTGCACACGCGATAGCACAATTGTCGTATAATACCTATATCAAGTAGGTAGCTACGTCAGCATGCTTAAGCTGCTAAGGAACACGTTAAGACTTTATTCCTTGCTGAAAAGAAACACAATGTTTTGGCTGTGAGGGATTCACAGACAAAATGTTGTGTTACTTTTTTTCTCTATTCCATGTTTATTCCATGCTGAAAAGAGAAAAAAAGTAACACAACATTTCCGCTATGAAGCCCTCACAGCCAAAACGTTGTGTTTATTTTTGTTCTATTTTCAGCATGGAATAAACCTTTAATTTATTCCTTTAATACTATAGTGCTATACTATACTATACTATACTATACTATAGTTCTCGGGTTATTGCTACGTGCAGACTTACAGTTTTAAGCAGTGGAAGTGATTGCACTTGTAACTGTTCATAACAGAACCTTCATTGCTTTGATCTCTAAATCCCACAAAACTGGTCCTCATGCTTGTAATGATTCTGTTCATATTTTCTAAAAATTGCAAGATTTCATTATGACTAAACCCCAATCGAAATCTTTACAATTTCTGTTGCGCTGGACATAAAACTGACTAATCATTAAACTGAAAGTGCCAGCCAAGTTCACCGTAGCTTCTAAATGCACATACAGCGATGTAAGCATTGCTATCTTGTAATTACGACATAATTTGTAGGATGGGGGGGTTCCCCTTAGTGGCAGCAATGCGCTTCCGTAGTTTTAAAATTAATTCTGGTAAAAAGTTTCAAATTACACTTTTATTTGATCTAAAGCCTATTCATTTTGAATACTAAAAATTGTATCTTCTTTGTATTAGTACAATCATCTAAAATAATAACCCCTAAGAATGCATGAATACCAACAAGGTCCTTGCAGCTTGCATCAGGTTTGTGCTTTATCCCAGGGTAGTTATATCAAGTCTTATACTTAGATTGCTAATAATATGAGAAAATAAAACTGATTTTATATCATGATTGTGAGTTTGCATATTTAGCAGGACCAGATGCAATTACAATGATGTTAGGAAAAGACACGATGTCTTGGCTTTTACATGCAGGTGTTGCTCTTGCTGTATTTCCATCCTTAAGTTTCCCTCCACCTTACAAGTAATATGTTGGTGATGACAATTTTTGTTCCAAAACTTTATATTAGTAGACAATGTATGTAATAATAAGAAACATCTAAAATTATTTTTTTTAACTGTTAAAAAATGCCTTCCACCTAAGATGAATTCATAACAAAATTATTCACTAAAAGTAATAAATAAATAATTAATTAATATTACAATAAAGCCAAATCCTTCTATAATATAAAAAAAATCACTCTCAAAATGTAGGTCACCACGAAGAAGGCATTTGATTTTATCAAAGTACCTGCATATCCACACACTGTCAGTAAGCAAATATTTATTTTCGCTTTTTATAGTTTCTTGACAAAGCTCTTAAGAACAGTAAATCAGACTAGTGATTTGCTGTTTATTCCTGCCTGGCAATTTTAATTGCACTAAAAAATGACAATCTAGACAGGAACCATACTGAGATCCATGTTGAGTCCACTAGGGTGCTTCAGATGTTTTTATGGAATCTTCGACAAGGACATGTCTGCAGATATCTTTGGTTTATTTTAATAATAAAGAACATAAATAGAATAGTCATTTACAGTTTTTTAAAGGAGCCATTTTCAATATTTTCTGAAGTTCCCACTAGATTTGTTAGTCACAACTGTGTGGAGTGCAGTTATTTCAGTTATTCTAGCACTCATCAGGTGCTCAAGGTTTTTTAAATAGCCATTTAAATGGTGCTGAATATTTTAATAACTACTTTATTTTCATCTTGAAACAGCCAGTGTAAAAGCTGATACTCTTTCACTAAAATTGAGAGTTTCATAATGAAAAAATGAGTTATTGAAAGTCCACTGGAGTCCACTTCAAACAGTATGATAATTAAAAACCTGAAATGCTAAAGAGAGTTGTTGTCAATTGAACTGTTAGACTCCAAGTTTTAACTATTTACAACCAATGTATTATGCTGAAAGGTATCTTGTGTGGGCCCATTATACAAATACTGATAATAATATTTTCTGTATTAGATGACATATTAAAGGGGTAACAATGTGGTGCAGTGGTTAGCATTACAGTCTGGGTTAAGTTCCTGGGATGCATGCAGTTTGTGTGGGTTTCTTCCAAGTGCTCTGGTTTCCTCCCACAGTGCAAGGACATACTGGTGGATTGATTGGCTTCTGAGGAAATTGGCCCTGGTGTGAGTCTGTACATGTTCGTGTCTAGGTGTGCCCTGTAATGGACTGGTGTTGCATCCAGGGTGTAAACGGCCTTGTGTCTGTTGCTTGCCAGGATAGTCTCCGGCTGCCCAACAACCCAGTGTTGGAAAAAGTGTTAAGCTCTTTGTCCAACCATTTCTCTTTGATCTCTGATGAAGTACTGATTAAGGAGTCAAAGCTATCAGTTTTTTAATCTGCTTGGGACATGGGCAGCCCCACTCATCTGCTTGAAAACCAAAACAGCTCTGTCCCATCCATCAAGCTACTAGGATACCAAGCAGCCCTGCTTGTCTGTTTGAAATCCCGAGTAGACTGTCTGTCTGAAAACCCGGGCAGCCCTGCTGCTGTCAGCCCCACCTGCTTGATCCTCCAGGCAGCTCAGTTTCTGACAGCCAGTCTGTCTAAACACCCTAACAGCCCCTTTGTTCCTGCACCTGCTTTCCTTGGTTAACCTTGGAAAAACCCATTGCCCGTGGCACAGCTCTGCAGGTACTCATGAGGTGAAAAATATAAATCAGAAAACTATTCCTCTGAAATGTATAACATTATTACACATAGGGTAAAGTACTGATTTAGAAATGAAAACAAATATGTCTGTAACAAAGCTTTCTCATAATGTCTTAACACATAATGTATACTTTACATCACAGAAACAGTGCTAATGCTTGTGAACAACCAGGAAAGCAGGAAAACTGACAAATCATTACAGATATATTGCATTTCCTAAATATTATAGTGAAATTGCTTTTCAAATATGGTAGTTTATAAAACATAATAAAACCTACTAGATACTCCTATTTATACTGTACATGTAGTAATAAATAATGAACTAATCCAGCAGCAGTCTTTTAGAGGGAGAGTTCTAGGAAAAAGAAAATGCCTGGCAAAAATCATAATTCTGAAAGTCTCCTGTACAATGTGTTTTCAAAGTTTCATACCTGAGCATAATAAATAAAAATGGTGATTTCTTTCTAGGTGTGAACAAAATGTGTATATCTGGTTGTTAACAGTACCTCCCTCTCTTTACACAAAAATCCAATTATATCCATCCAGATTCATGAGCTTTGGAAGTGATAGTGTTGGTGAGATGACCTTTGTGCACATCCTTAGACTTCATCAGAACCCAAGTGCTGCAAAGCTACACATACACATTTCTAAATTGTTAGCAATAGCGCTTTACAAAGTCAGTGGTTAAAAAAAAAAGATTTGATTTCTGAAACCTAGAAGTACAGTATGTTAGGATACAATTATACTATTTATATTGTTATAATTTAAGCGGTCACTAAATTTATGAACAAACAATTTTATCTGTGGTGTTAACCTACTGTAGCTGTAATCGGGGTGAGACACAGATGATGAAAGGGAGTTTTCTGATGAATTACCCTGCTTAATCATAATAAAGGATAAATATTCAACACAGAGAAACACAGTGTAAAAAGACAGGTGGTAAAAAGAGAGCAAGTAAAAGGAAACAAGAGAGAGGCAGAAAGAAGAAACACCATCATCTTCCTCTTCCTCTATGTTTGTGCCATGTAATAGAACTTTGTTCTGATTTTGGAAAACAGATTTTGGCAGAACAGAACCTTGCTATAGAGTGCCAGCTGTCCTATTTATTTTGTGAAATTCTGATTTTCATTATGGTGGAATCCTTAGGCTAAAAATGTTCTCTTCTAATTGGTGGTGCATTTTTAGAAAAAGAAGATTCACTTTTGGGAATGGGGTGTTTGTGCTGGGTCATATTATTTTATTTAGAATGCAGTTTCTATCTCACTTGTTAGCCTGTCAAGATGCTGCACAGGATTTCAGGTTGCAGGGCTGGCATTCTGTGTTTATTGGTCTGTATAATGTAGGCTTCTGAGGCGTATTGTTTTGAGCCAGAGAATAAACTCACCTGCCAGAACTCCCATGCCTAAACCTATCACTTGGAAATATTTTCAGATTGTTTATGATAATTATTGTTTCTATTTTTTTCTATTTAACTAATTGATTTTCCGCTCCCCTAATTTTGTAAAAACTTGTATGACGTAAACCAATGTTATCCACTAAAATACTGTATAAAGCTACACATGTAATAACAAGATTATTGGCTCATCACCTATTAATATTATAAAAGCACACCTAGTTCCCAAACCCAGACAGAAAGCTCTTAACATACCTGTGTATCATACGATAACATATCACTGGACTGTGAGAGACAACAAATTTTGCTTGTAATGTTAAGATAATATTAGAGATAATCAATCTATCTCTAATGTACTGTACATGTAATGCATGAAATAACACAGCTTGGATAACATACAATATATTAAAAGCAGCTAATAAAACTATTTAAAAAATTGATTGTCAGAGTAATTCAAATTAATTTTACTCAATTTTTCTCACTTGTATGAACATAATTGTTGAAACATTGTTCATATTTTTAAATCAGCTATCACAAAAATACCATGTGTTACAAGTAAGTTTGACATTTTATAAACAATTTATAATTCTTTTCATAGAAATGTGGCAATTTCACATTTTTTGTAGGACAATGATTACAAACCTCTAGACACTAGACAAAAAAAAATCAGTTATGTGACTCTCTCCTTGCTAAACACAATGTAATTCTAATATGAGAAAGAAATCTTCCACAAGTGTTCTTCACGTTTTGATTGAACAAATTAGCACATTTCTACATGTATATGTGAGGTACAGATAAACAACTGGTTTTAAGTCATATATAGAGAAAGTTACACATGTCTTTGTTTTGGTGAAATTTGGAGCAAGAATAAGAGAACAAAGCCAGCAGACCCCAGGGGCATAGGTGGCCATAAGCGTGGGGGAGGGTAAAGATACACATACTGTACGTTGCTAAGTTGATTTTTAAAACATAAGATGCAAGGTAAATAAAAAAGTGTGGCTTGACCATAAGTGAAGAATGGCAATAGAGTAAAACAATAAATTCTGAGTTTACTGTATGCATTTACTGTTTCTCTGTTTCTAGAATGGTCATTCTGAATCTTGTATTTTCTTTTTTCTATATGTTCTGTTTAAACTGTAATATACTGTGAATAAACTTAGTTTGTTTGAGTGAAACATTCTTTTTGGATTAAATCAACTAAACAAAAATAAATTTTATTATTGATGGAATCAAATATCGATGATTATACAGTAGTTTTAATGATAACAGCAGCTTATAATTATAGTATGACGCTGATTGTAGAAAAGGAGAGTACTTGGGATTGATAATGTCTTATTGATAGCTGTACTTAGTTTCTAGAAGTGCATTGTATAAACACTGATGAATAGATTTTTTTATTAGAATACATATTAAAGAGTCGGCACAGTGGTTAGCATTTCTGCCTTTGTGCCTGGGTTTAATTCTTGGGGTTCTATCTGTGTGGAGTTTGTATGTACTCCCCAAGTTCATGTGGGTTTTCACCAGATTCTCTGGTGTCCAAAAGATACACTGCTAGGTTAATTGGCTTCTGGGAGTCATGGTGTGAGAGTGTGAGTTTGTTTCTGTGTTTGACTGGATCAGGGTGTATTCCTCCATGCATCTGTTGCTTGCCATGATAGGCTTTAGAGCATTTTTCTAATGATATGTAATTAGTTATAAGGTTTGTGTTAGATTTGTACAGTGACGTTGGACTTCAGTCTGTCGATGGGAGTATCCTTTATTAGCTGCGACTTTATCATGATCTTGTCATTTTGATTCCCTTCCTAGGAACCACAGTGCTTATCACATATTAAGAAAATGTACAATGGTATCATTCATATATGAGGTCCTGGTGATGTCCTTTCTGTGTGACTCTTTCTGATGAGTTATCTGTTGGTAATATTTTGTTAGGTAACATTTTACACAAAGGCTACTAATCTTGAATGCATTATTCACCCATTATTTCTTTTGATCATATACTGCAATTACAGTATGTCCAATACTGCATTTTACTAGTCTTTACTAGAGAGTTGCCTTAAAAAAACTGAACTACAACATTTTATCTTAAAATACAATATGTTCACACTTGTACAAAACAAAACTTCTAGGAATTGTTCTTGACAAAATATCTGACAGGTATGAACAAAGCCGATAAAAAAGCAAATATAAAAATGTGAAAACGATCTCTCCCTGCTGCTTGTTTGAAAAGGACGTGGCCTAATTAGTTACCAACAAATTACCTGTCAATCAGAGAATAACACATTGTCTGTTCTTATCTCAAGTTTCCATCATGAGAACCCAATTAAAAGATGTACTGAGGCTGCTGCAGTTGCCCCAACTTCCAGTCCTCCTATATGATTGCCAATTAAAAAAGGCTATGTGAAGTTGTAAAGATGTCAGTAGTGACAGCTAAATTACCCTTTAGACTTTAAATGATTGATACTCACATTTTATTTGTTTTGTTCTATTTATTCTCACAGGACAAAGAAAATAAGAAGTTTAATTAATAAATAAATAAATCTGAAAGGAAGCTTCATATTTTGAATGTAAATACCAACATCAAAAATTTTATTTTTTATGGGCCTCCAGTGTTTAGATGCAATATTTAGCATTTTTACTAATGATGGTAATAAACATATATATATATATGTCATTGACAAATTTAGAAAAAAAACTCTATCAGAACATGACAAATACATCATCACATGAAACAAGATTTTCTTTGCTTTAAAAGAGGTATTTTAAAGGATGATTACAGAATTTCCATTTGCCCTGAACAGTCATGAGATGGAAAAGAAATGTGTATTATTTTAAACTGATCATTACAACAGAAAAGAAACTGGTTCATGGTAAGCTGCTTTTAAATTTTATCATCTTAAACATTGTAAAATCTATAAATATACTGAAAAGAAGGCTATGAGTAAACATAAATACACTAAAAAACATGCAGTGGTTTTGCTCTGTATGCTTTTATTTTAATTTTAAATGGAGATACATCACTTATGTATCAGCACAGATTATACTATGAAGGTCCATCTACTATATATTGCTCTACAAAATTACCATTCAGGTCTAATGAATTGAATGGGTGGTATTTCTCACAAATTGACTGCCAATAATAGAGATGAAAAAGTAATCATTTTTCATTATGTAAATTTGACCTCAACAGCTTCTAGACAGTGGGGTGTTTTATCACTTTTCTAGCTGCAGCCAGATGATGAAGGCTGTTTTCATTTGTCTCCTTTAAATGATATTGGTAAGTTAGTCCTATAGTTGTACGGAACTTAGGTCAACAGAAAAATTTGGCCATATTCAGGCTTCAATGCCATTTTCCTGAAGACATGTGATTGTAATTCTAATATTCTGTGGTCTTGTATTTTCCCACTGTATTGGTCAGCAGGAAAAGAAAACATATTTGCTTAAGGACCTTATAAAGATATTACTGATCTGTAAATGGTAAAATTTAAACGTTCATTTAAGCAAGATTTCCTATTATCAGCATGGGGCATGAAAGCAAAGTTTGCTGTTCTTGTGTTAACAGAAATCACATTTTTAAATGACTATATACATTTTGTATATTTATCATATACAGTATACTGTATATACTTTGTATGATTTTGGAAACATTAACAAGTTCAGAACATTTTCCTGTCTGTATTAAATATCTTCTAAAATGGGAATAATATTATATTTCATAATATGTACTGTAATTGCCTGTAAGGGACTGGTGTTCTGTCCAGGGTGTATCCTGCATTGTGCCTGTTGCTTGTCAGATAGGCTCCGACTTCCTCCGTAACTCTGTGCTGGATCAATGCATTACAAAAATGATGGAAGGGTGGGATATGTAATTGCTCAAGATGTTATTGATGTAAAATGTAGACATTGTGTGTTAGTATAATTTAGCAGTTTGCCTAAAATGTATCTAAGTGTAGTGTGATGTTACCAGATAACAGGAGGTAGTGTAGAAGTTTTAAATTAAGAAAGAGAAAACTACATTATCTGTTTTAAGATACATGAATAGATATTGCAACACATTGTGGGCAAAATCAAGAACCTTCAAGAAAACTATTTTCATGTACTACCAAACATTATCAATAGGATGTTGACACGATTGCATGTTACATTAGCAATTAGTAACACAGATGCATTGCTGGTGTTCATACATGCAGTTTAATTTAATAGTGTGATGTTTTAGTATGAATCTGTGACAGACTGGCAGGACTAAAACCTGCCTCAGGTAAAAACATACAGTACATTCTGAACAAAAGAGGATGGGACAAGAACTAGCATTTTAATCTTACCGTTCCTTCTCAAAATCAGTCATAAAAAGGTCAGTAACAGAGCAAAAACAGGCAAAATAAAAATATCACATAATAGTTTAAAACGTTCTGGGCCATGTTTGAGAAGACCAAAATAAATTAACAATAGCTCTATGTCACATATCTCTGTCCTAGGTTAAGAAGAGTCTCCCCAACCTTTCTTTTGGTACAATCTACTTAAATAAGCTCACAAACTACTAGGTAGAAAAAAATGGGTTTGAATGGGAATGTGCACAGCTGTGTTGATTAGATGGGTTATATTAGATGACTACATGACCAACAGGTGCACTCGTGTATCAGCAATCATGTATCAGCCTATAAGTTATTTCACCTACAATTATGCACAGCTGTAGACAGGCCCTAAGAAGCTGATGTGGGAAAGCTTGTCATAATATATTTAAATAGGAATCACACATATTTTAATGTCCATATTATTTATGTAGTTTCTTGTTACATGTACAGTCGTATGGGATTATATTAATTGTATGTGTATATGCATTTGGACAAACAAATATACAATCTACAACAAGGTAAAAATATCAGCCAAAGCTGTACATACAGTATTGTATTATGTGTGGTGAGAAACACCAAACATTTTATATAATAATCATTCAAGAACTATTTCTTTTATTTTATCACTAGCAGAAGCCGTCTAATAGTGTCAATGTAAAATACAAATTTAAGCATGAAGTGCAGTTTCATGTATAATAAATAAGCATATGAAAATCAATTACAATAATGGTTTCTTACTGAAAAGTTAACAGATACAAAAAGTTAAGAGTCAGACTTCTTGAAATTTGTAGTTCTTATTTAACAGCCAAGATTATTCCCTTACTCCTAATGCCTTTACTCACTTTCACTTTTGGCTATACCTTCATTGAAGTGCAGTGTTTTTGAGATTAGGGGCAGAGTGATGAAATGTTTGATTAGGCAAATAATACCTTTGACAAACCAGACAGAAAAGAGCATATATGGAAAATTTCCAGTGAGTGTTATGTTAACGTTGTTATTACATTGTTCTCGTCTTCTACTGGGAAGATGGAAGTGAATGATGAGGGAATGAAATCTCACAATAATGCTTTTGATATTGATGTTCATGTAAACATAGTACTCAATAATACCTTGACAATATCTTTGAGTTGACTGTTTTCCCATTCCTGTAAGAAAATCTGGTAGTGATTATTTATTGCAGGACAACAGTATTACAATGGCATGATCTCATACAACAATATTGAAGTCTTTCCTTGGACTCATTTGTTTCCTGACTTCAGTCCAAAAGATCACCTGTGGGTACCATTCTGCCATTAACAGGAGACAACTGTGACCAACCTATCTCTTCCAGTTGATTGCCTCTGCACAATTAAAGTGGTGACACATCCCACAGCTACATCCAGAGACTGATCAGATCTACTGTATGTACTGTACCAGCTTTTTATTAATGCTCCTGAAGAAATGACCCAGCATTAACTTTATATATTTTTTTATATACACTGTTACATTTTATAATTCATATTGCAAATTTATCATGTTTTTTTTATTTGTAGTTTTCTATACATTTTCTGTTGTTTCGCTTGATGCCCAAGTTTAAAATATTTGATTAAATAAATTAGGGCTTATTGTTGCTCTTTCATGTATCAATATAGCACTACCAACCTCTGATCTTAGCCAGTGTTTGCCAAATCTAATAATGAGCATGAAGAAGCATGAAGGAAGAGTAAGAGGATCACCACTCTTAGTAAAACCAGCTTCCCTGGGTTATCTCATTAATACTATCCCATGAAAGGACTAAAATCCCATAGAGCAGCCTTACTGATATACATGATGTACAGTATATGTACTTCCCGATTTCATTTATCAATACAACCTAACATTTTTAAATAGTATGTAAGCAAACATTTTAATGCAGATTCTGGCAGAGGTATAGTAAAGACTCATTAGACCAGACAGGTAGTAGTTAACTGAGTGTCTAGTATTTGTACAAATGTGTTTTGTGGGAGTGTTATTATAATATGGGTAATTCAAATTGTGACAAACATGACATACTGTTACTGGTATTATATTGACTAAATGTAACAAAAAATCCAGTACACAAATTAAACTAAAAAAGATATGAGCTGTTTTGAACATTGAGGATATATACAGTGCCTTGCGAAAGTATTCGGCCCCCTTGAACTTTTCAACCTTTTGCCACATTTCAGGCTTCAAACATAAAGATATAAATTTTTTATTTTATGTGAAGAATCACCAACAAGTGGGACACAATTGTGAAGTGGAACGAAATCTATTGGATTTTTGAAACTTTTTTAACTAATAAAAAAATGAAAAGTGGGGCGTGCAAAATTATTTGGCCCCCTTGCGTTAATACTTTGTAGAGCCACCTTTTGCTGCGATTACAGCTGCAAGTCGCTTGGGGTATGTCTCTATCAGTTTTGCACATCGAGAGACTGAAATTCTTGCCCATTCTTCCTTGCAAAACAGCTCGAGCTCAGTGAGGTTGGATGGAGAGCGTTTGTGAACAGCAGTTTTCAGCTCTTTCCACAGATTCTCGATTGGATTCAGGTCTGGACTTTGACTTGGCCATTCAAACACCTGGATACGTTTATTTGTGAACCATTCCTTTGTAGATTTTGCTGTATGTTTGGGATCACTGTCTTGTTGGAAGATAAATCTCCGTCCCAGTCTCAGGTCTTTTGCAGACTCCAACAGGTTTTCATCCAGAATGGTCCTGTATTTGGCTGCATCCATCTTCCCCTCAATTTTAACCATCTTCCCTGTCCCTGCTGAAGAAAAGCAGGCCCAAACCATGATGCTGCCACCACCATGTTTGACAGTGGGGATGGTGTGTTGAGGGTGATGAGCTGTGTTGCTTTTACGCCAAACATATCGTTTTGCATTGTGGCCAAAAAGTTCGATTTTGGTTTCATCTGACCAGAGCACCTTCTTCCACATGTTTGGGGTGTCTCCCAGGTGGCTTGTGGCAAACTTTAGACGAGACTTTTTATGGATATCTTTGAGAAATGGCTTTCTTCTTGCCACTCTTCCATAAAGGCCAGATTTGTGCAGTGTAAGACTGATTGTTGTCCTATGGACAGACTCTCCCACCTTAGCTGTAGTTCTCTGCAGTTCATCCAGAGTGATCATGGGCCTCTTGGCTGCATCTCTGATCAGTCTTCTCCTTGTCTGAGCTGAAAGTTTAGAGGGACGGCCAGGTCTTGGTAGATTTGCAGTGGTCTGATACTCCTTCCATTTCAAGATGATCGCTTGCACAGTGCTCCTTGGGATGTTTGAAGCTTGGGAAATCTTTTTGTATCCAAATCCGGCTTTAAACTTCTCCACAACAGTATTACGGACCTGCCTGGTGTGTTCCTTGGTCTTCATGATGCTCTCTGCGCTTTCAACAGAACCTTGAGACTATCACAGAGCAGGTGCATTTATACAGAGACTTGATTACACACAGGTGGATTCTATTTATCACCATCAGTCATTTAGGACAACATTGGATCATTCAGAGATCCTCGCTGAACTTCTGGAGTGAGTTTGCTGCACTGAAAGTAAAGGGGCCGAATAATTTTGCACGCCCCACTTTTCATTTTTTTATTAGTTAAAAAAGTTTCAAAAATCCAATAGATTTCGTTCCACTTCACAATTGTGTCCCACTTGTTGGTGATTCTTCACATAAAATAAAAAATTTATATCTTTATGTTTGAAGCCTGAAATGTGGCAAAAGGTTGAAAAGTTCAAGGGGGCCGAATACTTTCGCAAGGCACTGTATATACAGTATACTAGAATTGCAATATACTGTATATACAGTATGTATACTAGAAAATGTTTATATTTTTATAGATTGTTTCTATTACAGACTGATCTTGGATACTTACTCTAGACTGATAAATAACATTGATTAAATAAATTCTATAAATAATTTTTAAAGATATAGAATGTAATATAAATAAACAGCCCCAAGTGTCTGGATTTTATTTAAAACACTTTATTTGTTTAAAATAACAAATATTTATTGTTATGCTTTTTATTGTTTGTCCAGCAGTAAAAAGCATTTTGAATTGTTTGTTTATAGAGGGCAGATGCCATATTTACTGAAAATATGGAGCAGAGTAAAAGTAGCAAGAGTTTTAGATGGAACACATGGTCTGTTGTGATTTTTACACTAACCCTGTTCACCTCGTGTCAAAATGTAGTTTATGTTATTGAACCAAAATACTATCATATACATGTCTGCCTAGCTATCTCTTTGCTTTCATATTTACTTTTATTTCCACTTTTATCTACTGTATGTTGTTTATGCTTTGTGAAAAAGGGGTATTATGCAGTGACAAACTCATATGATATTAAAATGGATAGTGAAGTCTCAATACATTATGTTTTTGATATTTAATTAATATGGTTTATTTTTTTCCAAATTACAGTAGGTGCATGGTTTTCTTAATACTTTATATTCGAATTAATCCAAATTATAGATTTAGAAGTTGACATTTCTAATAAGTGCAATATATTTCTACTGTTTAAAGTCCTGTGGTACCACAGTATCTTTGCATTTTGATAGCAGTTGCTTATGCAAATAATACATTCCAGCAGTTTAACTGGAATCAGAAATGGTTTTACCCTTTAAAATGAAAATAATCTAAAATATATTTTTATTTTTATGGAAACTTGACTTTACAGTGCATTCGACTTGTAAAAATTTATATTTTCACTACATGTTTAGTTCCTCCCACAGTCCAAAGACAGTCAACTGGCTTCTGGGAAAATTACTTCTTTCATAAGTGTCTGTGCATGCCTTGCGATGGACATATCATGCTGTCCATGTTGTAACCTGCTTTGAGCTTGTTACTTTACAGGATATTCAACTTCTTCATCCAATTCCTCTGCAAACCTGAATTGTATGAAAAGGTTAGATGGATAAATGGAATATATCAACAACAGATGAATGGTGATATAATAATTTAGACATTTTTATTAGTCATTGATCCCTGATGAAGAATTATTTTAGGTTTGAGATAGAATGCATACACACCATACCAGCAGTTCCAGATAAAGTTTAGTCGTGATGCTCTCCATCACCACAAATCCCTCAAGGAAGTACTTAGTAACTACCTCTATAAATGTCATGGTTGTTTTGTGACTTCTGCTCAGACAATTCTCGTTATCTGAAACAATCAGCTTTCAGGTATAATTACTGACAGAAACTTTTATAATGCTGGGTGGAGGCTGGGATACCATCTGATTGAATTTGAATGCATTCATCTGCAAGTATTGTTCTTATGGAGCAAAATACAACTAAATTATATTTGGCTAATTCATCTGTATTTAATTCCTATGTGTTGCAGTTATAATCTGCTTGTGGCTTCTAGTAAATTCTGTGATACAATGCAGAGAAGTTTAAGAACTTTTTTCCTCAGTGCTTTGACTGGTCAGTTGGATAGAGATTGATGCTGATGAACCAGTCCTTAATGTTCTTTTAAATTATAGTACAGTATGTAACATAGCTGAAATTTCAGTTGCACTAAATATCTAATGTCTAATATCTCATCATTATTAAACAAGCTATGATTAGTAAACTCAATCGTTAAGACGTTGTCTCATTATTTTGCATTATTTTGTTAGTATAAAGATACTGTACATGTCGAGATTAATATTTTTAAAAAAAACAGTCTGAACCATTTAATTCCTGTGTGATTATTTATTTCACAGGGTCAAAAATGAGCCACGTGTCTTCTTGCATAGGGAACTCTTCATTATCCTTAGTGCACTGATAGCATAATGTTAGGAGGTAAATGGCCACTCTAGCAGTCTGACTCAGTGTATCTTTGAAACTAAAATTATTCTGCAGCTAGGATCACACATTCTCCCTTCTCTTAACGACAGACTACTGTTCCTTTAAATTTTCTCCATTCATTGGAAGTTTCATTTCACACCTCTCTGCACCCATTCTGACTTCACACCTCTTGATTGGCCTCTCTTTCTGTCCCCTGCTCCTGCCTCTCACTCCTCCTCCCTCCCAACCTTTGTTCTCCCACTACTTTACCTTTGCCTACTGCCCTGTCTCTCTCACACCTGAAGAAGGCTCCACGGCCGAAACGTTGTGTTCTCTTTCTTCTTTTTTTCAGCATGGAATAAACCTATTACTTGTTCCATATCAGAGATTCAACCACTCTGCTACTTTATACTGTATCTTTGTATTCTCCGGAAATAAAGAAAAATGAAATTCACTTTTCTACAGGCCAAAGTTCTAGCATTCCAGGCCTATTTATTTACGATTGAAACCTAAATGGTGTGTTGAGTAATGAAAAGACTTAAGTAAATTTAGAGAAAAGGGGGCTGTGTTTTTTAAATGTAAGGGAATTTGTATTACTTTTATTAACCTCCAAGCAGATCATGTATATCAATAATGCATTAACTGGTTTAGAATAAACTATAAAGCATTAAACAAGTTCTACATTAGCTTTAGAGAGCAGAATTCCATCCTTTTGAAAGTCTTTTGTTGTATAGAAAACAGCAGTACTTACGACTATGGCCCAGTTAGTTTTCACTAAGCCCGGTCTATCCTTGAGGGTATAGTTTACAACTATCCTAAATAAATCTTTGTTTTGATTTTGTCTCATGTTTACAATGATAGTATTAGACTTTTTATGAAACAAAGAAATAATATGGCCAGGCACATTGCCATTCTAGGAGGCTTTTCATCAATTTTAATTAGATATTTTCATAGTAGTTAGTCGTTCCATAGTATTAAGTACAAAAATATGAAAAGACAAAGAAGATAATTGGAATAATCTTAATTAAAATGTAATGTCACATTTTTAAAAGCAATAAACTTTTTAAAAGTATAACCCTTTAAAGTTTTGTTCTCATGGCTAAAGATAATAATGGAAATAAAAATTCTAGTTGCAAGGCTGGTCTAATTACAGTTGGTAATGCTTTACAGCTTACATGATACTTGCACTTAGGAAAATGTTTAAACTCTGAGGGGATATGAAATAGCCTACAGTGATATATCAGCTTAATAGGGTGCAAACTGCCCTATTTACATTTGGAAGAAGCCGGCCTTTAGCACAAAGTGTAATTAGAGAAATGTCACAAGCATAATTCTACAGAATAATTATTTCATAAGGAAGGTTTAGCTATTTAAGCTTGCAGCTGTCTACTTCACTTAAGTAATTTGCTACTAAGTATTCTGTTTATCAGAAGCTGGGTCAAAATGCAAATTTAGGCTGTCATTTATCAGCAATATGTGAAGGGTGTTTCTGTGCCTAAGACATTAACAACATTAAATATCCTGTTCAAATTAAATTTAGGACCCAATTGTTCACACATGTACGACGGTCTTCATATCAGTTCTATGTGTGTAAATGCTGAATATGAGAATTCCTACTGAACGTAAAATTCTTTCAGTTTCTTGTGCTCTGAAATAAACAGTTTAATGTCACTGACCTAAAACAAAACAACAATCCTGGAAAAGTGGCAAAAAAAAGAATGAGAAGCTAGGAAACATATTTTTGAATTTGTAGGTAAATGGTACAGATAATGATTTTGAAAAGAAACAAATACTGTTCTGAAAAAAATATGCTTCAAGGCATTAATTATTGTTTATTTGAAAGTCCTTATTCAGTTGTGAAGGCTTTGTCTTTTATTATGTACAGACTGTGCAGTTTACTTTTTCTTGAACTTTCTGCCAATTGAACTTCATTTAATTAGGTATTTATGACAGTGAGGATATAAAGAATGCTAAACACATGTATAATGGTAGAAGGGATATACTGTTTAAGCAGAAAAACATTTTCTTTTTGTAATCAGAGACTTCCTTATATTTGTTTCCATAAATGTACTGTACAGTCAATTTTTTCAATTTGGATATTAGAATATTTTCTTGAAATTGCATGAACCTTAACAGAATTGTATTTTCGAGGACTATTTTTCACTATAATGTAAAAATAAAACATAAGGTAATAGTTTTCCCTTTCATAATTATTTTTATTATGAGAAGTAGGGGTATTTAGGCCATAAAGTGTTAAATGCTTTATTGTACATTTCAAGCAGGATGTGAGATGTTTTGTTTTATTTCCTGCCAGTCTGCCATACTTGTCAGATTTGTGGATAGACCTGGATACTGCAGACTTATAGACATTTTCTTCCATCTCAGTCACTGAAATCTGAAGCGCTTGTAAAATCACCATTGTAAGCCCTGATAAGTTTCTTTTCGGCCCATCTGTTTAGTTTGGGGACAGACATGATTTAGGCTAGTATCTGTAAGTACGATACAGATTTGACTTCTTAATCATAGACTCCGTCATACTCAAAGGGATATTCAGTGTCTTTGAATTTTTGTTTACATCATTTTTTATTATAAAGGAACAAGTAATAGGTTTATTCCATGCTGAAAAAAAGAAGAAAGAGAACACAACACACCTGAAGAAGGCTCCACGGCCGAAACGTTGTGTTCTCTTTCTTCTTTTTTTCAGCATGGAATAAACCTATTACTTGTTCCTTTGCAGCCTATGCATGCTGACGCAGCTACCCACCTGAACTACTATTTTTTTATTATAAGCAAGTAGGACATTACTGGAAGAACATTAATACTTTCTTCAAGGCACTGCATATCTTATATCTATATCTATGATTATATTTCTATGCTTATATAACTATTTAAGTGATATAAGTAAAGTCACCATAAGTATCACAAAAAAACTAAATACCTAACTATTTCATAAGTAGCTGCTTTCAACTACATGTAAGTGATTTCCACATCTAATTATATTTCTAGGTTATGTTTTTGCTCCTACACCTAATGTCTCAGTTGATTTAGAATTTGCTGTGATGTGTACGCCATTTTACTAGCTATACCAGAATATACAGTACTGTATGTCAATTATATCAATTAGGAACAGCAGTTAATACAGTTCCCTGTGGTACTTCACTGATTATAGAACCCCAATTAGTGCATTCATCCCTTAACTGTACTCGTAGTTTTCTATCTGTTAATCCAAATACAAATGAATTTTAAACCTTAAAGCAAATGCATTAGCTGAAATAACATTTCAGAGACAGGAAGTCATGATATTGTGACAACATATATAATGAATATATATATACTATGTCTACCAATTGATTGTCTCTTTTTTGGTATTACACAGCCTTCCCACAAATTAGAAGAAAGTAATGTTTTGTCCACTGTCTTCACATGCTAGATATCCATTCTTGTGCAAGCTAAAACTTGTAAAATTTTAATTGTAAAATCACTTTAGATTCCAAATCTTAATGCCACCAACTAGAAAAGGTGGTTTTGTAAACTTCAAACAATGTTAGAATAAATTAGAACAAAATACCTCTGCTATTTAGAAAAATAAAAATCTACCTGATATTTACTAGGGCAAATATGAATATTGCATATTAAAATGTTTTTATATACTATATATGCAGTAGCTGAAATTCAAAAGGAAAATGTTGTTATATTTAATACGGTCATTTAATTGGTACTTGGAGTCTGTTATGCATTTGAATTGTAATGGAAAGGGAAGAGCTACAGGTTTTTTAAAGTAAGGTGAATAGACACATTAGGTCTTCATGAAATAGAAGAAACAAGGAAATAATTATACAGTAGTTTGAGTTGAGATCATCACTAAACATATTTTAAGAATAGAAAGAAATCTTATTGGAATTTCACCTTTTTGCTTCGGTACTGTATGTGACTATTTGAAGAATTACAAAGTGTGCAGCATTAAGTCCTACATTCAAAATCTAACTATTCTCTATTAAACACAATTTTATGAATAGAAACCAAAATAATGTAGAGTTTTAGTAAAAAAATTGGTAAATCTAAAAAGGAGGAAATATGTCTGGTAAGGTCGTCACAGAGTCGTTATCTGACAAATTGTATGATAAACCTTTCCAGGACATATTTGAGGAGATGGTAAATTGGTTCAGAGACCAGAAGTTGTAGAGTCAGCATTGATCTGCTCAGCATTTAACAAGAGGTAAATATTTACTGCTGTACTTTTAACAGTTTTAGTGCATCATTTTAAGTGTACTGAAATATATAACCCAGGGCTATATTGATTTTAAGTCCTTTCTATTAAATGAAAATGAACTTGGACCCAATTTTTAAAAAATATCCTTATAGAAATATGTAATAAACTAGTCAATATACAATGCATCAGAATTTAGATTAAGCATGCATTTTCATTTGCAAACTGGAAATTCTTTGCTAGGATTCTGAAACATTTTGTTCTGAAATGGTGGGTTAGCACTTCAGTGAAATGACAGGAGGTATATCTCCCCAGAGAAAGGCCTGAGTATGCACACTTTTAATCTGAAGACCTGCTGACATCATGCAAGAGACATAATGCAGTATTATATGATATATCTTCATAATACATCACACAATACTGCATAAACAAATGATGATTATCACACAAGGTAGTAAATCAATATAGATCATCCGTATAAACAATTTTTCAGTATTCTTTGAGGTGAAGCTACCATTTCTTGAATGTTTTTTGTTTTGAGCTTCATAGCTTGTTTTGTTGTGTTGAGAAATGAAAACCAGTTTAGAATGTTTGAAAAAAGTAAACATTTGTTAGCTTCTATAACTTAAAGTTGAAACAATTTTCTGCGTTTCCTCTTTGGTTTTAAGTATCTGAATGAATACTGGGAAGACATCTCATTGCTTGTCAGCACTTTGTGCTCAAATTCTAACCAAATATCTCTTTGATGTCTTTGAATATTTCATTTTATCTTGGTTAAAATATAATTGTTCACTGTTGTAATTGTTCACCGTTGGTAACTAATTTAATCAATAATTTTAATTATATTTGTGTGTGAAACAAATTGTATTAATACATTTGTATTAATTAATATATATATATTAATTAATACAGTGTAGACATTGCTTTCTATGAAACATTAAAAAAATACAATCCTTCAATTCTAATGATTTTTTTGTAACATACTCTAGTTAGGTGTTATTAGAGCAAGCTATCCTGTCGTTACAATATATGTGACAGTGGGCTTTCTGTAAATGCACTGAAGGAAAACCAAAAATAAAAAAGTATCCTTGTTAGTTTAACTGCACTTTTTTCATGGCTCACTAAAGATAAACCACAAAACCAAATGAACCTCAGAAGATGACAAAGATAATATGAGTCAATATGATAGTGGATGTCATGCATGCTGCACAACAACACTTTGCTACCACAGGTGTGTTATTTTGCAGCTAGCATACAAACAAAACATTGGGAATCTTAACTGGGGACTGTTTCACAAAGCAGGTTTAACTAATTCAGGATTTTCTCGAATTAGCCAGATTAAATTAACCAAATAACTGACTTTAGGATTATTCCAGTTGGGAGGCGGAGGACCAAATTTCTAATTGATGTAACAGACAGGCAAGTGATTAATAACATACAGTACAGAGTTGGACAAACATGTAAAGTAGCGTGTGTATGTAAAATGGTATGTGGACAATTGGGTGTTAGCTCCAACATGGTTAATGTGATTGATTAGATATTACAATGACAATTACAACACAAAAATATTATATAATGAAGGCATAGTGTTATATAAACGTATTGTGGTATGGTGACCCTGTAAGATCACAAACATTTTAAAATATTGTTAAATTTGCTTAAGAAACACAATCCAGAAAAAACACATAAGATAAAATTGGGACAATCACCATCGCCCAAGGACAGTGGGGGCAAATTCAAATTGATTTCCTGGGCCAATTTTTCAATTGTAATAGAACTGGAGTTGTTTAATCATAATTCACACGTTTTCGTAATGGGATCAAGTTTTTCCAGCAAGTGAAACATTTCATATAAAAGTGCAACCATAACATTTAATGTTGCTAATTTGACTAGTAAGTAGGGAGAATTAGTTTTTAAGCATTCAAGAGCTTTATTTGCTTTGAAAATACATGTGAAGTAGCAAAAAATATAAAGTATCTATGAAAACATTAGTTTCACACTATTACTGAATTTTGTCACTTAGACAAGGAAACCTTGTTTTGAAATGCCCAAAATAACAAAAACCTATGTTTTTTTAAAGATTATGTCAACTGCTTTTACCCCTCCTTACTTAACATTGACATTTTATAATCCACTGTATTATGCTAGAAGCTTTAATCTGTAATATTGTGTATTACTTAAAAATTGTATTTTAATAGAACTGAATGTCAGTACACTCTTTCAGTGTAATGTACAGTAGTTAGTGAGATCAGTGCTTTGAGTGTACTGCATGTTATCTTGTTGACAGGAAACCTTGCATGGCTGTAATATTAAGAGAATTAGGCATAGTTTAGTTCAATGAAAATGCAAAGTGGAAAAGCTCATTCTGTTGAAGAAACAACCACATGGACAAACAATTGCAATAACTGAGAATCAAAGGGAGAGAAAATAATTTCAGTTCCATAATTTTAATGAAATAAGAATATGATTAATGTTTACATGAATAAAAAGATAAAAAAATCATGATCATAAGCTTTTCTTTCCATAATGCTTTCCCTAGCTCTTGCATCCAAATTCCCGTTAACAAACTATACAATCTCTATGTGCAGCATTACAATCTTCACTTAACCACATCAAAATATTTACAGATTCATGTAGTACCAGTAATTATGTGTCGTAATAGGCATTATGTCTTTTCAATGGCTTTATATAAATATATTTGTATTTAAAAAGCTTTGCATAATGTATTGAGTAAATAGATGCAAATCTAATGAAAAAAAGTGGGAAATACCACAGTTTATTTCATTACAAATCAAAGCTTGATTTTTTTTCAAATGTAGGTGTTAGATTAAATGCTTTTGAAAAATGCGGCATGCATGTGATAACTGTTGCGTTGCTGGGTTAAATTATTGAAGTAATTAAAAATTATTGTCAGGTGCATTTAAATGTCAAAATGTCAAAAAAACTGATACATTTTAATGAAGTTTTATTAATTGTATTTTATACCTAGTATCATTGGCATAGTAGGTAAAACAGAATTCACATTTTTACTGGAAAAATTCAAAATGTTCATGCTTTGTCTTCTTCATTTTATTTTAATGTATATTCTTTCATTTTGCTATTTAAACTGCTTTTTTGGAGTACTTGACAATGCCAATTTTGAAAAGAAAATCAATACCACTAAAATAATTATTTGATGAGATAATGTTAACAATCTTGATATAATAACTGTAATAATGGCTTAAGATGTTGTATGAAGTTCAAAGCAAATTTTCTTGTATTTGAGTAACATTTTTTTTCTGTAGGGCTTTCCCAGGAGTAACCAACATCGCTCCTCGCTCTATTCCAACCATCTAGTTGAATTGCCATAATTCCACAAAAATGAAAAGCAGCTCCTACTGTACATCACAGAATAAACATCAGTGTACTGTTACCTGTACCTGTGGCTGCTGCGTAGTCTGAAGAATATTTATGTGTTCCAGCAAGTCCAATAAGTCTAGTAAACGTACTCATAATCACCCGCTCTCTAAATCGAAAGACTGAAACACTAAATGATGTCATCATTGATAGATGTGTTGATATTCTATGCATAACTGAGACCTGGCAACAACCAAATGAGTTTGTTTTATTAAATCAAAGTATTTCTTCAGCTTTTATTTTATGTAGGGAAACTGTGCTCAATTGGTCATGGTGGTGGTTTGGCCGTAGTGTTTACTAATGATTATCAAGGAGTTCTCTGTTTACTTTGTCACCTCCTTTGAATACCTTGCTTTTAAAGTCTATGGCTCCACTGCATTGTTGGTTTTACTTGTTTAACGGCTTCCCTAGTCCTGCACTCTTTTTATTTCAGCTATCTGAACTACTGACAACACTAAGTACTATGACCTGTACAATATTAATGCTTGGTGATTTTAATATTTATGTTGACTCCTTGGACTGTTAATTTAGCTTCTGATTTTTTATCCATTTTGGAATGATCTCACCCAATTGGTTAATTTTCCCACCCACATATGTGGTCATACCCTTGGTCTTGCCTGTGTTTCTGGCCAGAATGTCTAAAAAAATCATGATATTCACAGCATTGACCTCCAGATTTTTTATCACTAAGCTGTGATATTTTATTTCTGTATCCCTCTTTCTTCAATGAGATATAAACACACAAATTGTTTTAGAAATATGAAATCTGTGAAACTTATGCTGTACCTAGTTTTCCCATTTTAGAAGACTCATAACCTTCAACAGGTGACCTTGTATGTAATTTAAATACTGCGTTGTCTAGTACCTTGGATAAACTTGCTCTCTTAAAATGTCCTCACTTTCCTTCAGGCACTCTTCACCATGGTATACACCTGAATTTCGCTCTTTGAAAGAAACTGGATGGCATTTGGAACACTTAAGTAAAAAATATGGTCTAGTGGTTCACACTTAAGATTATAATAAATACCTGCAACTGTATAGAGCTGTTTTAGCTTCTACCAGATCCTATTATATATCAGAAACAATCATCTCTGGACTAGAAAATCATAAAGTGCAGTTCTCTGTTATTAACAAGCTCATTAAACCCCCTGACCTCTTGTCTTAAGTTTTTGCAATTCTTTCAATTCAAGACTGATGCTATAAATCTACAACTATCTGTATCAACCCTTAGTTTGAGCCGTAGGTTTTCCACTGGCATTCCATCTGTATCAGATTTTTCTTAATTAAGCTTAGTTAATTCAGATAATCTTACAAAAATTATTAGCAGCTGTAAAACAACTTGTTGCCTAGATCTCATTCCTACCTTATTACTGAAACCTTGCATGCCACACATGTGCCCATTAATTGTCAAAATCATCAACAGTTCCCTTTCTATGGCTGTGGCCCCTACTGCCCTAAAGACAGCATCCATTACTCCTACTGTATACTAAACAAAACTAACATGGATGCTGATATAATGATGAACTACAGACCAATTGCAAATTTACCATTTCGATCTGGGGTTTTAGAATGAGTGGCTACATGTCAATCACGGGCTACATGACAGATAATGATTTCTTTAAAGAATTCTAGTCTGGGTTTCTTCTCTAATTATAGCACTGAGGCTGCTCTTGTCAGGGTTATGAATGACTTACTTATTGTGTCTGATTTGGGGGTTATAAGTATTCAGTAAATCAGTAAATCATGTGAAAAAAATTTGTGTTGCTAAATGATTGCAAACACTCTGGTGGTACAGTCTTTAATTGATTTTGCTCTTACTGTATCTGACTGGCAGGTGACATTCTGTTTCCCTTGGTGCTGATGTATCCCCCATGGATCCAGTCAATCACAGTATGCTGCAGGTTTCAGTCTTGGGCCTATTGCTTTTTGTTATTTTTGTACTTCTTCTCAGTCATATTACAGTTAATGCAAACATAGTCTTCAGTTTCACTGTTATGCAGATGATACTGACTTTTACGTTAAAATGTCTTCCCCTGTGATCAACCCCCTCCATCATTTGTCTTTTGTTTGTGTGACGTAAAACTGTGGTTGACATCAAAATCCCTGAAGCTACTGTAAATAGTGACAGAGCAGAAATTTTACTTGTGAGTAGTAAATATCAGCTGGAAAAGCTGGAGAGTTTCACAGTAATGATGGATGGCTTCCCCATCACTGTGTCAGCCATTGTCAGGAATCTGGGAGTCACAGTTGATCCTCCCCTGTCTTTTGAGATCCACGTGAAAAATTTGATTAGAAACGTATTTCTAAGGTCTTTTTCACCTTAGGAATATCAACCGTATTAGGCGATTTCTATCAATGTCCAATGCTGAGTGCCTGATTCATGCATGTATAACATCGCTGCTTGATTTTTGCAACTCTTTACTCTATGGGCTAACTAAAACTCTTCTCAGTACTTTGCATTACACTGTACCTGTATGTCCAAAATTCTGCAGCTAGACTTCAAACTCACATCATTCCATGGTGGCCTACAGTATCAATCCTACACTTAAGTCTCTACATTGGTTGCCAATTAATCACGTATCAAATTTAAGATCTTGTTAATGACTTTTAAGGCTTTTAATTATCTCTCGTATGCTCCATTCAGTAGAGGCTGGTTGTTTGCTCACTGTACCTAGGACTAAATATCAGACTTTCGGAGACCGTGCATTTTCTGTCAATACTCGATTTGTTACGGAATGCCCTTCCTCAGCCTGTATGAGAAACAAATTCTCTGACTCTTTTCAAATCCAAACCCAAAACTCATCTTTTTTACAAGGGCCTATGTCTAACTGACCTACATTCAATCAGTTTGAACCTGTACGTTCTTTCTTTGTTTTTTCTTTCTTTGACTTTTTTATTTTTCTTTATCACTCTGTACAATATCCTTTGGTTTGGAAAGGCATTTATTATTATTATTATTTCTGTAACACTGTGACATTAATATAAATTACTTTTTTTAGTTGAGCTAGAACTTTTACATTTCAATAAAAATGACATAAAATTAAAATGCTAATGTGAGTTACCACAATATTTGTCCTTAAATTTAGAATTACATCAGAAAATACTAAACTGGATTTTAAGTTTTAAAAGTGAAAAAAATAAAATACAAATGAAATGATATTGACACAATAGAGAATATATCACAATTGATCCCAAACAATTGTGTAGATGTAATACAGAAGAGCCACCTAGACAAACACTGTAGTTTAATTAGAATTTCCTGTCACAATGTGTTTCTTTAAGAATATCTTATAAAAGATTGAAAGACATAGTAAATGTCACCAGTGGACTAAAAGTCCACTAAAAGATGCTGAACATCTACATTGCAATTCAGAAAAGAGTGATAAATTGCCTGCAGTTAAACCCTTCATGTTTTCACAGGCAGACATGCAAGCTATTACAGCAGCCCTGAACTGCAAAAAAGCTTTTCTTTTAAAATAACAACTCTTGAAAACATCATTTAAATGTATGATGGAAAATATAAAGCTTTATTTTCTAAATGACAGTAAGGTACAATGCACATGGTAAGAGGATTTCCATATGCTTTATACATATCTTTTATTCACAAGCTCTATGCAACACAGCTCTGGGAAAATATTTTTGGAAAAAACCCACACATACTGTATAATACATAAAAAATAATGTATGGAAATGAGACTGCCCAATTTGAATTAGAGGATCAATATGCAAACAATGAACAATAGGTTAATATTACTATGTTCCTTGGCATGTGATAAAATCAGAGCACTGTACATAACTTATACAGTATGGCTGCAAAGCCCCAGGATAAATATGACAGAACACTGTAGGAAATTTAGAGGTAATGTTTTGCCACAAAGCACAACAACAAGAAGCAGAGCACAAATGACTGAAAGAAGAGGTCAGGAAGAGGATATTTCTGATTGCACCAACATCATTAGGATGAGGACATCACTATATGACACAGACAAAATACAGACGTACCAATCAAATACTGTATGAGGAGACTATATATAGAACCACTGTTACAAATTACCTGTGCCTGCGCTTCTAAGCATGCAGCACATTTAATATCTAGTTACTATATTGTGTACATATATTCTTCATTATCTTCTTAACATACTGTTCACGTACTCTTTGTATTGCAGCAGTTTCACCATGCCACATGTGAATGTGGTGCTTAGCTTTTGTTTATTATGATTGTCATTAGTTAAATGTGGAAGAAAATTAATTTTGTAGTTAGGTTATACAGCTTTTCTATGGTAATTGTTTGGTTTTGCCTAGGTTCTTTAATGATTACATGAAACATAAATATCTTATCATTACAACACAGAAAGATGATACTACTTGCAATAAGAAAAACAGATGCAACATTTTTATCCCCAGTTTGCCTTATTTCTTAGTCAAAAGTATATTTATTAAAAGCTCTTCCCATGATAATTGACTAGTGTCAGAAAAACAACAATAGTTCAGGAATTACTTTTTCATAGACATAGATCCGTTATCTTACATTGATTATCTTATTTTTCTGAAACTTTTTATTATTCCTTTTGGTTTTTTCAAAAACAAACAGAGCTAAATAATACAACATCAAGACACCATTACTGGTACACCCTTCTGAGTAAAATGGATCAGAGCACTAAAGGGATGAGCCAAGCAGCCCGTTTTCTGGTGGACTGATAGATTTCCCACTAAAGACTGGGATACATAGATGAAGGGAAGTATTGGCAAATCATAGGGAAAACCTGCTTCAGACCAAAGGTTCACTTATCAGCAGGACAATGGCCAAAGCTTTATTAGACTTTCTTAAGAGTAAGTAATTGTCATCAAGTGTACTAGTCAAAGACCTGACTTGAATCGTTTTGATGATATGTGGAAAGACATTAAAACTGCTGTCCGTAAGCTATCCAACTTGAGTGCTTGAGCAAATCTGCAAAAAATTGCACTAAGCAATGTTTGCAATGTTTGTAGACACGACTAATAGGATTTGTGGATGTAAGTGCCGTTGAAGGTGTTTCATGGATCTGTATACTCATGCAATTAACATATATATTTTTTTCCCTTTAGATTTTTTCTTTTTCTGTAAGTTCTTACATATAGACGACTGGAGAATTCATTTTTTGAATAAAATATTATGTTTAAATAAATGTGTGTACAACTTTTTGTAATTTAAAAAAATGGGACACCATAAAAAGGATTTAAGTACTGTACTTTGCCAATACACTGTACATAGTTCTTTGCAGATACTTAAAGTTACACAACAAAAAGGAAAGAACTGAAGGCTTTCAACATTACAAACAGTTTGAAAGAAGATATTTATGCTGCTGATGCTGAAAGGAAAAAAAAGTTGTACATTATGTATTTTGCAGGAAAGTCTTTGTTTTACAGTATATTACCATTTTATAATATATAGCATTTGAATAACGTGTAATCAACTGTATAGTTCTTTGTGATTTGCCTACTGAAAAAAGTAAACACACTTTCATTATAGTCTCTATGCACTGTATAAAAGACTGTCTTTGGTCTGAGACTTTATTGGCAGTATTTTATAAGAACAAAATATGTTCTCTGAAATCATATTGATCATTTTACATAATTTATCTTAATTATACAAAACATTGCTGAGTAATTCTTTATGATGTTATTAACCCAGATTTTTTCATGGTGTTAATGTACTTCATGATTAGATTTTATGGTTAAAACTTTTATGCTGTTTACTTTTTAGAACTTTTTTTAAAAACTGATTTTTATTAAAATGAATTAGATTAGTAATTTATACAAACACTCTCTCATGGGAAAATGTGTTATTTATATTTGTCAATGATGTGTTTCTCAGTGTGATTTAATTGGAGTAAATGTCTTTTTGATGTTTCAGTCTATTTCCCTACATATTAATACATCCCCAAAATAGAAGACATTGTACAATTCAAAACACCATCACCTCTTCATTGGACCATTTACCTTTAATTTTTCTTGTTAGGTTGCAAACAGCCTAAATATTTGTATTGGACAGAACCCAAATAGAATATACTTGATGTGTGCCACTAAAATACTCCCACAAGAGCTAAAATACCATTTTTCCCTCGTGTTATGCTTTAAATTGTTCCTCCTTTAAATGATAATGAAATACAGACAGTGTGTACCTGCCTTTTGGTGTAAAAAACAACAAAGTTTGTTTCAGTAGTAACTGGATTAGTGTGCAGTTGAGCCTATTTCTGGTCTTCACTTTTGATTCTTTTTGTCCCTCTACAACAAAGGTCACATTGAAGATTAAGGCAGAGTTCAGATAGACCAATGAGACAAATCCCGGTTCTAAAAAACTGGAAAGATAAGACTGAAACTGAAGATGTAGCGAACACAGCATAGGCAGAAACAAAGGACTACCTGATCAAATTTAATACTGGAAATAGAAAATAAGGCTTTATAAACTTACTGCACACTGAACTATAAATGAATATTAGGAAGCATATTTTGGAATACTAAGCTTAAGTTATGATTTAATATATTGCTGGATACATGCTGTATACAGTTTAATACAGCACAAAAATATTCAGTTCCTTCCTTTGGTGTCCCACTACTTTAAAATTTATTAACATAATGCTGCTACAACCATGCTTGACAGTAGGGATTGTGTTGACTGGCTGATGGATTGTTCTGAGTTTGCGCCAGACATACGGTAACGGTTTGCATTTAGACCAACAAGTTCCAATATTCTTTCAAGAATTCTATTTCTTGACAATTGAGTAGGATGATATTTCTGTACTCTTTTCTTATTCTGTGCTATGCAATGTTTTATCTTGCTTTTAAGGTTCCTTAGCCTTTGGTTGAATATTTGCTTGAAAATCACTATCTGACCAAGGAATCTCAGAGAGTCAGGTGTTTTTATTTTAAAATAATAAGAACCACCATTGTTTCCTGCAGACAGAGGCTACTGAACTAATTATGGGAATTGTTAAGGTAATGTTATAAATCTAAATTAATTTAGGTTTGCCACTTAAGGGTTTGAATACTTATGCAATCAAAACTCTTCAATTTTTTGTTTCATATTAATTATCTGCAAGGAACGATGAGAAAACTGTACAAGGGTCAGCATACATTTGCAAATCACTGTATTAAATTGCTTGTTTCTAGTAATTCACACCATTGTTTTACACGGCTAAGAAATATATACTGTAATATGAATTAATATGATATTCAGTAAATATACAAATAAACATGTCTTGTTTACATGAATCAAATCAACTTTACCATTGAGATATTCAGTTTTGAAGAATGTTAAATGAAGCTGCTCTATCTGTGAATGTAAATCATAATTATTTGGATCACTTTTCAGACTGAAAATTCTGTATTATAGGGTAATTTTTAGAAACTAGCTGGGAATAAAATATAAGAAGTATCTTTTTTTTTATACCCTCACTATATTTGACAATGCATATGAATTGTTTCCTCAAAAAAGACTGAAAGTCATTACATTTCCTGACAAAATAAATATTGATTCTATTATTTGCACTTCTACAACACTGTACTGTTCCCAGTGAGTGCTCCAACATTATTGTATGTTGACAAAATTAATCAATTACTGGAATTTTTTAAAGCGACAGTGTGAGTTTAATAGTTATTTTTTTCCATGCAGATCAATCAGTCAAATAAGACCCCCAATTCAGATGGTTTAAAAGCGAGTGTATTATAATCTACAATTAACACATGTGCTTACCAAAACTATTCCAGATCTTGGTAAACAAATGTACTGCCCCAAGTCATGGAAGCATTATTCTAATGCCCAAACAACTTGGAGCTGTCTTATCATAATATTATACCTGTGGTCCTCACCTCTGTTTTAGCAAAATGCAAAGATAGTCAGTGCTAATTATCTTACATGTTCTGTTGCCAAAGATCTAGTTCCCCTGCAGTTTGCTAAAAACGCAGGTAGAGGCACTGAAGATGTTACCCTATGCAACACCTTAACTAAGACCTGCAGCAACCCAAAACATTAGGCAGAGTTGTGTTCATAGATTTCATCTCAGTTTTTAAAGAATGGTTAGTATGGTGAACAAATGAGGTCACAATAAGAGCTAATGAAATCATATATAGTAATACATTTGAACTAAAAAACTAACCATTTATTTCATATAAGATAAGATAAGATCACTTTATTGGCCATATACAATTTCTTGTATTAGGAATTTGTCTTTTTACATACCCCAACTTGCTCTCCTTGAGACACACAGACAGGGAGAGAAGCTTTGGTTCAGAGTGCAGGGTCGGCCTTTTATGCAGCGCCCCTGGAGCAGTTGGGGTTAAGGGCCTTGCTCAGGGGCCCAACAGAGTAGGATTCCTCTGCCAGCCACAGGATATGAACTGGCAACCTTACAGCCACAGACGCAGACGCAGATCTTTAGCCATGGAGCCATAGCTTACACAGTGCTATCAGTTGTCCTTCCCTCTTCCATTAAACACACTGTGTGACGTGATCAGGTGATGCCTGATCATTTGTTCTCAAACATGATAAATTGATATTCCATCCATCTTTTTTCAGTACATAATTATATCCATCAATATATACAGTATATATTTTTAGTTTTGTGGTTTATTTTAACATAGTTAACTTCAACATAAAATCATAATTTATAACATTTATAATCACAATTTAAAATTTAAATTTTTAATTATTTATAAAAATTATACAACACACTGGCAGAAAAGGAAACATTTTAAGAGTAATGCAAAAAGAAACTTAAAAGACATTGATGTTGACTGTTGGGAAACAAATGCAGAAAACTTGATGTAGAAAATAAAATGAACAAAATGGTGAAATTGTGTTGATCGTACTCTAAAAAATATTTTGATGCTTAGCTAACATTCATTAAGAACTTGGAATTTCAAATTAATTTCGATCATGTCACTCTAAAATATTTTTTTTAAAACAGCATAATTACAGCCACTGCAGTGGAGAAACCAATTATTGAATAGTGTTTTTATTTCCTTATTCAAGCTGCTAGGTCTAAGGTAATTTAGGTGTCTTTAGACTGATTACATGACACTGAGACTTTATATTCTCTGTCCTCCGTTGTGTTAATTAACAATAGTAAAGGAGCGCTAATACTTGTGTCGATGTTTTCTTGTCATATGTACTGCTTTCTTTTTAAAAAAAACAGATCAGAATCATGACAGAAATGGTAATTACTCATCTGTGCACTGAGGCATTGAGAACGTTTTGTTTTTCAGAAAAAAAGGTGATAGATCTCCTAGAAGCACAAGCCAGTGTTCTGTAGACCATAGAATGGTCCTGTGTTGATGAATTTTTTATCAATAAAAAAAGTCATAGGCATAGGTAGAAAAAGTCATAGGTAGTTAAATGTTTGGGCTTTTAAAAGCCATTTAAAACAGGCTTTTAAACTGATGCACTGGTCACCCAGGTTCTAGCCTTAACCACACTGAAATAAGATGTTGAATTGAAAGGAGAGCAGTACAAAATTCTCTGACAGATAATAAGAAGGGAGTGGCCAGAAATAAACTGATGTAATCTGCTACAGTTGTGTGAGGGCAAGCCAAGAAGTTATGCAGCTGCTGTAGTTAACAGTCTGCATACTTTGATGAGAAAACTGTGTAGTAAAATGCTGTCACCTAACAAGATTCTAGTAGGACAGAATGATTTGACCATTATTATATCTTTAGTTATTCTGAAACATTTAATAAATAGAAGGGAAATATCTTTATTAAATGAATTTTTGGCATGGGTGATATTATTTTATTATTGATAAATATCCTCTGACTAGAAGGTTCCCATCTTTCAGATGAGACGTTAAACCAAGGTCCTGATTCAGTGGTGACCAGTGGTCATTAAAGATCCTGAGGCATTTCTCGATAAGAGTAGGGAGTTATCCCGGTGTCTGGGCCAGATTTCTCCCCACGACCATTACCGTGGCCTCCAAATTGTCCCCATGTATGATTGGCTTGCACTTGCCCTACGACGGACTGGTGTCCCGTCCAGGGTGCACCCTGCCAGGCGCTTGTTGCCTGCTGGGAAGGCTCCGGCTTCATGCGACACCGTATGGTATAAAGTGGTTTGCTAAATGACATGACATGACTAGAAGGTTCAAAAAGCCACTTGTGTTACAATTTACTGTAGTGGTACCCTGCCTAAATGATCAAAACCTGGTGTGTCCAGTATCTGCAAACACAATGCAAACACAATGGTATACATTATCAAAGACAAATGCATTTTCTGTGAAGACTCAATGTTAAGCAGCATATGTAATAACAGAAGTTTCAACAATATGTAACGTATCTCGTGTGATTTTTTTTAAATCCCCCTCACTGTGTTAATTCAAGAAGCCCGGTTTAAAGTTAAAGTACTTCTCTAATTGTTTCTGTTTTTTGCCCAAGAGGTTTGTTTAAGAAAACAATAGAAAAATTAAAGGCTGCTCAGGCAGCTGTTCTTTACATCCCACAGAAACAGAAGACTTTTGATCTTGTTGATAAAGCCAAGTACATGCAAGCTTGAATTTCCAAGCAAATGGGAATTCTCAATTAAGCCTAGCTTCTGCTTTACTTTTGTGTCTTTTAAGCTGCCATTTGGTGTCAAGAGAATTTACAAGTTTCATGCTTTTCCAATTTAAAACAATGCATCAGCTTATTCTTATTACATGCACATACTGACATGCACATAAATTTGTTTTGTGCTTTATTAAAAAATGAAGGACAGTCAAAGATATGTTTAAAATAATTAAAAGCATCCACTCTATATATATATACAGGAAATCTGTCAACATGATGAACCCTAGACACACCAATTCATTGATCAATTGGTGTTTATAGGTGTTTATATGAAAAATTACAATATAATAAGTTTTTAGTGTAATTACGTCAGCTTTAAATTATATTATAGGATGGTATACTGGCAGGTTTTATGCACTGTAATTTGACCAGGAAGTCTACGACCAACTGGAGCATTTCTCAAAGGGACTACATGATACGTTTTGGGAGGTTAACAAACCAAAGCTGAAGCAAAAGTTGCCTCTGTATCGGTGCTGTCAATCAGAAGGCATATCTATCATTTATGCTATTATGGCAAGGTAATAAAGTAAAATTGCCTTCCACCGAAACAGTTGCAAAATCTGAGAAAGATGGACAACATGAATGCTCTATCAACCAGAAAAAAAAATCAGGATATGTATGAGTTCTAGTTCAGCAAATTCTCTTCTTTGAAATACAATCTAAGAAACTTTCATTTAAAACTGCTTTGTAAAAATCCTCATAAAGTACTGTTGGTGCACCACCCAACTATACTATTTTAAAGGCTTATATTTTTTAGGAAAATTAAGCAACAGTAAGAACAAATCTTTATGTCGTATCTAGGATGGCAAAGTGGCAGGGTATTATTGCTGTTACCTCATACAGTAGCTCATGGGTTCTCTGACTCTGGATTGGATATTCTTCTGTTTGGAATTTGTATTTGTATGTGTTAATGTTGTTTTGTTTTTTTCAAAACACTCCAGATTCCATCAATCTTAAACAGACATGCTAGCTTGGTTGGTGGCTCTAATTGTCCATATGAGTACCCTGTGATAGACAGCCATCCCTTCCAAGATGTAATATGCAATGCTCTGTGCCCTATGCTTTCAGGATAGACTGCTGGTTTTCCCAGCCATTAACTTTCTGATATTGTGTAGATACAGTAGATGTCATATATACTGTACCTCCCCTATTAACCTTGCAGTGTTCTACTTCTAATTAATTGATTTATTTTCAGGTCTGCATTTGGTTTACTGAAAAAATATTTTTCAGTTTTTGCAGGAAATATATTGTTGCAGATTTACTTATTGATAAGTTGATCTGAAACAAGATTCTTCACTATTTTAATGAGTAAAACAAGATTAGAGTCGGGAGCAGCATCAGTAGGCAAGCTGAAAAGCAATAAGCAGAGGTTAGTTCCACACTGAATGGTTAAAAACAGAAAAATAAATACAATGTTTTGGCTGTGGACTCTTCTTACTTGGTTGATTCACATTTAACCACGCCGATCTATCTACCTTTTCCAACATTGTTCCCTCTTACGATTCACTTTCTGGTATTAAAGTGACAATCTGCTTCCTACAAGTGTGACTTCATCTCTGTCTGTGCCAATCACCTCAACCAGTCCTTTCATTGATTTATCATAGGAAAACATGGTTTTCCCATACAAGTATGTCCCTCAAGCTCTCTTGCACAGAATCTGCTATCTCCGCCTCACCTTTCTCTGTTGCCCCATGGACTTTCTGATCTCTTCCAGGATGAGGCTCTTTTTCTTCTATCTCTGTGCTTCTATCTCTTCAGGATTCAATTGTCTTAGCCAAACCAGTCTGGAGAATTGTTTCCTATTCCTCTTCTTATTGCATATCTGTTATGCCCACTAACTCTGAGCTGACCACTAACTCTATCACTTCTGTTTGAGGGAGTGTCCGTCCTCCCCTAACCTTCCTTCCTCTTCATCTTTTCTGATCACATTTATCCCCTTCATTTCTTATACATAGAACTGACCACCAACTGACCTGTTTTTCAGTAGGGACTGTCCCCTTCCCTCCTTCCCTGTTATGTCTCTCACCTTTTTTGATTACATCTTCATTTTCTTTTTATTCTACTGCCTGCCCTCACCAATCCATTCACCTTTTCTCACACTCTGCGCTGTGATCTCTGGTCTCTCTCTGCATCCATTTTCACTATTTTAGCTCTCCACTACAATATGCCCCCCCCCCATTGATTCAATTTCCTATCTCTCAGCAGGCTCTGCAATGGCAACAGTTTTCTCTCACCTCTTAAACTCTGAATCCTTCTGTCGGCTCAACTCCTAACTCACTCCCTTCTCAGCACTATAGTATTTTTTTTTCCAACCACTGCTCAATCCATAGACCACAGAAAAACGCATACTATAAAGTGGACAATGCACATCTGTTTTGTGTTTTAGGACCATACTATGTTTCCATTTCACTGTTATTCTGCCATCTTGTCCTCTGGAGTTCTCTTTTGACGTATTTCAACTCCAAAGTCACCCTTTTGCTTAGGTTCACATTTTGCTTAGTAACACTCACTCTTTACCACTCTTTACCTTTTGGTCTTTACCAACCTTAAACTACAGTATCTCTTTATCTCATCTGTTTCTCCTTTTACACTCTTTCTTGTCTCTGTACTCCCTCATCACCCCCCAGTCTTTTAGAAAATGAATAAGTTCTAGCTCAGCTTTCTTGCATCTATTTCTTTTGGCTCCACCTTCTTCTCCCCTTCCTCTTTTGTTAAAAGCCTTGATTGTACAGTTCAGCCAACCCTACTACTTCTCATATAATGCTGTAGGCTCTTCTCAGTGCCACCAGTGGAACTCAGCACTGCCTGACTATTCTACACAGCTACAGTACTAAAAGGTTAACTGCCAGTCTTCCTGGTAAATTTACCTGCTTCTGAAATCCATTCTCTTCAACTCATTCTACACTCTGCTGCACATACTCTGTTCCCTCATGGGACTTCTTTGCTTCACACTACTGAGCACCTATCCATGCTTATTTCCAATTTAAATGCTTTGTCCTGGCTTAAAGTTCTGCATCCTACCTCCATTCTCTAGTCACTGTGTCTGCCTTTGTCCTCTTTGGTTCTTATTCATCTGGCATTCCTTGCAGACCTCTTATTCTCCATTACCCAGTGGTTTTGGAAACAATTACTAGTGAGAATAGGGAGAATAAGGTCAGTTTATGGTGTTTCTTTAAAGCTCGTTCAGACAGTAACTGAAGATTCTATTAAACATTCCTGCCTCAATGTTACTGTAATTGTCATTTCACTGTAACCCTTTGTCAAATAAATAATTTTCTAGATGTTAGAGTGGAAAGTTGTATCTGCATACAACTACCAAAGGAGAAAATAGTCATAAATTAAATGCTAAAAACTAAAAAGAGAAAAAAACAACAACATTGACAACAACATTTTTGTGTGTTTGAAGAATATACGAGAATATTTCAAATCCTATTTGTAATATGAAATGAGAGGAAATATAGACCAATACAACATTCTGAAAAGAAAATGATGTCAGTACATTACATTTTGACCAGGGTGTTTATGTTTTTGCTCATTATAATGGTTGTTATTTTATTCAAGTTTTCTATTCCTTCCAAGCTCTTGATTTTATTTTGATCCATTTACTTGTATGGTTAATACTTAAGCAAACTTCATTTAATTGAGTATTGAGTATGGACATGGACAGGACTGAGAAGGCTGACAAGAATGAGAATAAAATGGATAGACCAAAGTTCAAAATCTTAGAGGAAAACATCCTTTAGTTCCCTAAAGAACTAAAACAAAATTCCCACTCAGGAGGATAATGACCCAAAGTACAAGGCCCAAGCAAGACTGGAGTGACTTAACAAGAATTGAGGGGTCCACTCAAAGTCTTGACCTAAAACCTAAAAAAAGGTTGTTGCAAGATCTGAAAATTGGTCTCCTTCAACAATTCCCAACCAACCCATTAAAACCTGAGTAAAGTAGGTCTACAAAGTTGAAATGGCAAAAAGTGTGCAAAGGTGGTAGACTTATCTTAAAATACTCCTAGCGTTCATTTCTGCGATTGATGCAGTCACCAAATACTGACTCCATGGCTTAAATACTTTCATCCAACATTTTAAATTTTGATTTGCAGTTTTTGCTGACATTTAATTTCTTTCATGCATAAAAGCGTAAAAGTGACAACTTGAATACTCAGGTTTTGATGGAAAATATTTCCTTTAAAATGTGCATCCATCATTAGTAAACTATTTGTTGTGTAATTATTTTATTGTATTGTTGTATTTAATCAAATGGTTTGTCTCAGTCCAAATTCTATGCATTAAAAAAGTTTATTTAAATGTGTATAAATCTGAAACACGTGCCTGTCTGGTAGACCAATTGAGACATGTACAAGGATATTTCACTTGATTGAATGTTTTCATTATCACTTAAAGTTGCACTTTGAAATACTAACAGTTTCATTAAAATAAATATAAAAATACACTTGGGTCAAAATAACAAACTTGAAGAGTATAAACTACAAATAGTCCTAGCATTGCCAAATCCTGTCAACCAACCTTTTCCACAGGTTGTTTTTCTTTAATTGATTGCTTTTTCTCATCACCTCTCATGGGAAGTAGCACTGCATCGGCTTATGAGGAAATTGCAAATATTTAAATAGTGGATGCAGTGGAATACTTTTGACTATCTTCCACAATTAAAACAAAATCCTCAAAATGTGAATGGCAAACATTTCATATCTGGAGTGAATGTTTATTTTTTTTGTGATGTTATTGATAATATAAATGTTATAAGTCAAAAGTACCAGTCTGCTAGAATACAAACAAAGAATAACATTTTTTTCTTGTCTGATCACAAAACCTTTTACCACATGTTTACATTATTTAAATGCTTTTTAAATACTATTTGGGAATTGTTGTTGATTCATGGACAGTTTCTCCCATCGCAGCCATTTTAAAAGTCACTTCACTGTGGCATTCCCTAATCAATTCTTAATCAGTTTCCCCCTTGCCTGGCTGCTCTCTTTGGAGAGATAGTCTTCCACTTCTTAGTGATTGACTTCACAATGCTCAAAGAGATATTAAGTACCTTTGAAATGTATTTATAACCTTCTCCTCTGTGCCATTATATAACTTAATCCATGAGATATTTCAAAGATCATTGGTCACTACATTTGAATTTTTTATTAAAAATTCACTTCCTAAGTGAGGGACCATAAAGAGACTGGTGTGTTTTTTATTTAATTTGAACTACTGTTATTGAACATACATACATGCAGATTGCACACAGACTGGCCATTCAGCTAATTGTGTTTCTTGTCAAACTAATTTTGTTTACATAAACTAATTTGCCATTTGCCTAACAGACACAGAAAAAGAAAAACATATATTAAAAAATAATATGCTAATTACATAAGTATTTTCCCCTTTACTAGGGCCAAGCTAAAAAAAATATTAAAAAATGTTTAAAATTCTTTTCTGATTTGCTAGCAATTAACTTTTTTCAACCATACAAAAGTGTTCAGTTTGAGCATTCCAGTTTTGGCTAAACATATTCACTTTACGGTCCGAACAGTGGAATGCAGTTGTAGCACTGGTTTCGGTTGCTGGGTTTTTATCTGTGTGGAGTTTGTACGTATATTCTCCCTGTGTTCACATGGGTTTCCTCTGTGCTCTGGTATGCATTACATCACTTACATTTCAGTAAAATGGAACATCATTGAAAGGTGGTGAATTATTTGTAAGGCACTATTTAATATTAAACATATGATGACAGTTGACTGTACCAAAATGTTAATTATGTAATTTTTGTATAACTGGATTGCATGAATATAATATGCATACGTGAAAGTGAAGTGCTGTATCTGAGTCTCAGTCTTATGTTTTTATGTGGCCACTGCTGGGTTTTTTTGCAGGTGTATTTATCAAAATAATACTCGGTTTACTTATTGAAAATAGTTAGCAATTTTTTAAAATGAAACAATCTGATGTTATAGAAGTGTTTCTTCTCTTTAGTCCACCATTATACACACATATCTTTTTGTGTCTGTTGTCTTCACACAAATGTTTATGTGTTTGCATATCATGAATGCATAATCATAGCTTGTGTTTCTACTGAGCATAATTTATGTTGATCTTTATTATTCATTTCTCAATCCTCAGGGAATGTATATTTACATTGCAACAAAAATGCTAATTAATTCCAATGCTGAAAATTACCAACATGTCTCTTTTTCTGTCTTTGCCTAAAGTAGTAATTTTTTTTTACAACTGTAGGATTTCAAGGGATTGGTTGCTCTATTATTTCCTCATTTTCAATGAACTAACCATTTTCCTTGATATATGACACAATTAGAGTATTCCTTAAGTACTTCTTGCCTGAAATATGAATTCAACCTTATTAAGAATTAAATGCAAAACAGTTTGGTTATGTTACACTTTTTTGTGTACCGCTTTACTTTTCCTTACTCATCTTCTAATTGCGTATCTAACATATTAAGATTTTGCAATCTAAGACAATTATCTGGAAAGTGTAAAAGCAGTTAGCCTTTGAAGTAGGAAGGATGCAATAGAGCATATTAAGTACATAGTATTTTAACTACTTTACAATAACTGTAAAGTCCCTATTACTTCTTACAGGAATACTTGTTTAAAGTGTTCTTGGAATCCTATATAGCAGTTGCATTTATCACAGATTGGAAACGTTTATGTTTATTATACAAACAAGTAAATAAGGCATTTTAGTAGGTAGGTCCCTTTTCAGGCCATAAAGGCCCATGGGGAATGGGGGGCAAGGGCCACCATTTGTCTTGACCATCCGACACTGGAGGTGGAAGTGATGTGGTCAGCATCACGCTCCGGCTGGCCTATTACCCCTGGAAGGATTAACACCCAGTACTCATTTAGAAAGCAGACTGAGAGGACCCAGGTGCTGTCAGGAAGGAATTAGAGCAAGCTACATTGCTTGCCCCTACCTGCGATTGAACCTGGAACCTTCCAGTCAGGAGCTAGATGTCCTTGCTGTCTGATCTACCCTGGATCCAAAGCATTTTAGCAGTTTAGGCAAAATGTATTATAAAAACTCATAACAGTGCTTGTTCAACAAAGGCAGATTAGCAATATTTTACAAATGATTAAATGGTGTGTAGCGGCAGTGCTTATTAATAAGACAGAATTAAGTGTTGCTGTGCTTTCCCAAATGAGGCCCCATCTCTCTCTTCATCTCTGTGGTGCAGCCACAGAGAAGCTATTCATGCAGGCTGATTTAAAGATGTTTTCTTTTGATAAGGGACAGCTCCCAAATGGGGATGCACTTAGCTAAGCCTGGCTATCATGATCAATGGTCATCCATTGGCGCCTATCTGTCTAGGGAGTGCCAGATGGACATCTGGACTGCATTCCTAAGTGTCAGGAGTAAGTGACTCATATCTCACCTTGATCAACCAATCAGGGACTGGTAGGGCCGAGTAACCCACGTGGGACTCTGATGCCCATGGAACTTTCAGCCAATGAATGAGCTGAAGTTCCTCCAGGTAAAAACAGGCAACACAGAGCTCAAAGACTATTCTAAAGACTTTTCTAAGGAGAATTCTAAAGGACAATTCCAGGGCAGGACGGCCCAGGAGCAGAAAGGCTCCCAAGGGCAGGACATTCTCGCAGCGCGCCTCCTGACCATCCCGAGACTCAGCCCGGACAACCACGGAACGGCCAGTGTGTCCGAGTGCCAGAACTTTCCTCTGTTCTAAGAGTCTAGAGCGGAGGTTGCCAGAGAGTAACCTGAGGATCCACCCGAGGTTAGCATCAGCAGCAAGCCTCGTGAACAGATCGGAACTGTGGACAGCTGAATCACTATTCAGAACTAGTGGTTCATCAGGAACGAACCGGTCCTCTTCCTGACCTGCTGGGACCCACAGTCATCTTTTCTCCTGTGCACAAACTTTGCTAGTTAAAGCCAACACTAACTAGCCGGTCAGTGAGCATCAGCAGCGCACCGTCGCAAGCCACACAGCACAGCCTGGCACCGAGCCAGAGAGCACGGATTGGACAGCAACAGCCTGCAACTGTTTCTTTGTGCCCGCAGGAAATCTGAATCCCCAGAGATTGGATGAGTATTCAACTTCAATGCATTACAGCTCGAGAATTCACTTGTTATCCCAACCAGTTGATATCAATTTAATTCCTAAGAGTTATGTACTTGTTTTGAGTATCTAATGTAGAAGTTATAACCAAATTCATTTACCAAACGGTCTAAATGAATGATATACTGAACGTATGTCCTCTTGATATATGTAACTCTTCGTAACTGATTGAATATATATCTTTTGTATTCTGATAACCCTCACGATAAGATCTGTTAGGTTTACATGCATATTCTATGTATTAATAAATGTATCCTCATGTATTAGTACCTGTGTGTGTGCGTTGTTTGAGTTATATCGCAAGGTTGGATTCTAAGGCCATTAAAAGAATCATTTTGTGATTTACGGCTACAATTAATAATTGTCCCCGTAAATGCCCAAACCCTACAGAACTGGTGCCTCGTGAGAGCACACTACAGGTGAATTAAGTAAGGCAGTTCTGACACAAACGTAAGCAGAATCAGATTTCTTAGTGCTAAATGATATCACACCCAATTACCAGGTAGTAATGTAAGAGGGTTTGTAACATCTTCAATGCCTACATCATTTGGTACTGGAGAAATAATAGGCACTAGATTAAAATACAAATATTTATTGCATGGCTAAAAAACATAAGAGACAAAATATACTGCTAATTACCACTATTAGCAATAAGAATAAGTTATCTGAGTCAAACACAAATATTTGCCAGCTTTTATATCTAGATCCCTAATATTGACTATGCTCATGCATTCTGAAGTAGACAAAAGTATCCTGCCTTCTAAACTTATGCTACTAAGTAGACTAAATTCAGTCCCTAACAAAATGCATACAGAAACAAAAGATTGACAAAACCTGGGTGGATATACCAGGGTGGACTTAAATAATTTCACAAATATGAAAGAACAGATATTTTAACCAAATTAAGCAGATATTAGTTCAATACTCTGTTACTCTCTGTTACAATACTATTTCAATACTCTCACAGTTCATACCTGACCAAGGAAGAATCCAGAAATAAAGTTTGATGGTTGGCAGTAACTCAGTCTTGTCTCTTCTTCTCTTCTTCCTCTACTCCTATTCTAATACCTATTTTTTCTACTTCCCTATTCCTATTTCCCTTTTCCTATATACTGTATCACTTGGTGCACCACATGGTCACATTAGCTGCTCACCCTCTCTAGAATCTTTTAGACATTTTAGACATTCTCAGTTTATTATTTGATTAGTTATATGTCCAATTAGGGTCAAAGTAGGCTATTTTCAAGCTAGAAACCCACACAGGTGTGTCAATATCCTAATTCTTACTTTATCTAGTGAACCTCAATACCTTGGAGATTTGGGTTGGGAAGATAGTATTTTAGAAGTATTCAAGACATCTATAGTATCTAAATTAAAAGAAACTGACAAATTTAGACATTTTATGTACAAGAGATCACATCAAATTGCAAGTAACCCAACACAGACATGTGTTTTTCATTGATTTTCTGCATTTTAAGGGGAATTAATTAACTAAATTCCATTGTTGGGCATTGCATAAAACAATAGGCACCACACTAAATTAATAAAAATCCATTAGTTTTCTGTCAATGTGGCAGTCCCAGTGACTTTTAGTTCAATTATTTTGGTAGTAAAGAGCATAGTGATAATACTCTATTAGCTATGGAAGTAGTTTGGTTTACAATGTGTCATATAATCCTATCAAGAACAGTCAGCATGTTTTAAAAAGAAAATGTAGTAATCTTGAATCAATGCAAAATATTAACAACAATGTAGTAGGTAATAGTACAATTTCTTCAGTTATACTGTTTCAGGATAATTTCTCAAGTTAAATTCTTGTATAATATAGGAAATTATTGTGTGCTATAAATGATAATGCCCAAAGGTTTATATAATGGTTTGAAATAAAAAAATAGATTTAGTATTAACAATCTTCACAATCCTACAAGCACAAAAACTGAATCTTTGTCTTCAGCTTCTATTTATTGGCATTTGAATTGCTAATAAAAATATTTGAATATTGTTTACTTGGACAGATGTTCAGAACAAAATTAGCACAACTTAATGAAACATTATATTAAATGATGTTATTGAATTGTGAGCATAAACAAGCTAAACAATTGCTTAAATTGTATAAAAAATAACAGAAGTAACTCCCATTAACTGAACAAAATCTATCATTAGTTTTATTCTTGTTTTACAAATGTCCTCCTTCTGTATTTGCCTTTTCATTAAGGTCTGCCACATTTAAAATATGCAAATAAGATTACATCACACAGCATAGCTAGCTGGTGTACAGATTATTTTCTGCATGTGTACCTTCCTCTTGAATTCCACATGAATTTGAGCAACAGGTACTAGTTCTACATGGAAGCAAATGCTTCTCTACGTTCACAAATTTCTTTGTATAAATCATTATGAAATATTCTTCATAATGTGTACTGGTTTGTCATTCCAGCACACACAAGAAACAAACAGCTACACTAGCATGTTTTTCAAGTCATAACAATCCTTGCACTTCACCTAATTATAAAAGGCTGCCATAGTGTCCAGATATGCAGTAACCGTCTGTTTCAGCTTTAGGGAAAAGCTTTGAATAATACAGTATGTACTTTATACATCTGTCCAGATGGCTAGACATCTCCCTGCACAACATAATGATATTCCATTTTGTAGGTGGTTGCTGAATACATTTTGCTTTCATGTGCTTTAGTTACAAAGCAACATTATTACAGTATGTCATAGATATATATCATAGAAAACATTAAGAAATGAACCTAGCAATTAAAAATTAACAATTAGCAATTAACCTAATCAATCAGTTTTTTAGTCCTGTCTTGAAGCTGATACCCTGGTATCTTTTACAAAAAGGGCTAGATAAGATCCTTGGATCAATTAGTTAATAAGTACTTCTTAACTAATTGATCCAAGCTTCTTCTGGAATGTAACACATTTTTCTGAAAGAAATCAGGAAGAGGGTAGCATAGTGGGGCACAGAACAGGGACTCTGGGTTTAATTCTGGACCTGTGGTGCTATCTGCATGGAATCTGTATGTTCTCCCTCTGTTTGCATGGGTTTTCTCTGGGTGCTTTTGTTTCCCTCCACAGTCCAAAAACATACCTGTAGGTTAACTGGCTTTAGTATGAGGGCATGTATGTTTGTGACCTTGTGTGCCCTGGTGTCCTTTCAAGGGTGTATGTACTCTGGCCTGTGCCTCTTAATGATAATAATAATTGCTTACACTTATATAACACTTTTCTGGACACTCCACCCAAAGCACTTTACTCCCCTCCACCACCACCAATGTGCAGCATCCACCTGGATGATGCAACGGCAGCCATAGTGCACCAGAACGTTGACCACACATCAGCTATCAGTGGGGAGGAGAGCAGAGTAATGAGGCCAATTCATAGATGGGGATTATTAGGAGGCCATGATTGGTAAGGGCCAATGGGAAATTTGGCCAGGACACTGGGGTTACACCCCTACTCTTTTCGAGAAACGCCCTGGGATTTTTAATGACCACAGAGAGTCAGGACCTTGGTTTTAAGTCTCATCCAAAGGACGGCGCCTGTTTACAGTATAGTGTCCCCGTCACTATACTGGGGCATTAGGACCCACATGGACCACAGGGTGAGTGCCCCCTGCTGGCCCCACTAACACCTCTTCCAGCAGCAACCTTAGTTTTTCCCAGGAGGTCTCCCATCCAGGTACTGACCAGGCTCACACCTGCTTAGCTTCAGTGGGTTGCCAGTTGTGAGTTGCAGGGTGATATGGCTGCTCTTGCTTGCCAGGATAGGCTCCAGCTCCACCATGACCCTGAATTGAAAGAAGCGGTCAGAAAATGGATGGATGGAATCAGGAAGATACTGGTTAAAAATAAGTCTTGTCTCTTATCACTGTTAAGGTTTGAGGTAGCTCAGTCTCCACATATCATTCTTAGGTTCTTTTTTTGTTCTGAAAAAATGATTCCAGAAAACAACCTATTCTCCCCTCTTTTTAAAACTTTTTTTTTATACTGTGTAAAGGTAATCCATGAATTATATATATATATTAATAATCTTAGTTCTGTTCCCCTTCTGTAATCTTCCTCACTTTAAAATGACAATTGGATATTTGCACCCCACAGCTTCAGCGTACATATAAACAGAGGAGACTGAAAATTAAATCTGATCTCAAAGTCACCGTGCATTCCAATTTCATCATCTTTTCTCAAGGTTTTACAAAACTGCAGAAAGCTAGGAGATTACAGGAGTTCCCTTTGTGCAGCTACAATCACAGTTTCAGAGAGGGTTTTTCAATTGAATAATAAGTTAGATCAAAACCAGCCCATTCTCCTTGTCTGACATATCATCTTTTGTAGGTCACAACCAAGTGACAACATGCCTCAGTGTGATTTAAAGTGCATATCATAACACTTCTCCAGTGCCCTGCAAATATATATATAATACCAATCATTATCTGAAGCAATCCTAAGACAATGTTTTAAAAAAAGGGCAGCTATCCATGAATCCCATCTTTCTCTTTTCCATTATTATTTCTTTTGCTCACATACTGTACATACACATTTCTGTTGCACCTTTGAATCAATGGCCAGAGAAAGAGAAAGAGACCATGTTTATACATGGAGTGCACACCAGACGGTGTACATGGCCTTGCAAAATGATTTCAATGATGTCCAGTTTTGTTGAGTAAAAGTGAATATGGTTGATTAGAACTTGAATGCAGATACTGAACACTTCCATGGCTGAAAGAAGTTCAATTTAATCAAAAACTGAAAAAGAAAAAATAAAGATACAAAACAGTATCACTGAATTTTGAAGCGTGACAGTGTATAGCTGTTATATTCTTTGTCGTGTTGAATACAATTAAATATAAAACATTCAAGGGATTCATCTCCCAATATACTTTTAAATTTTCATTTTTTTTCTTTAATGTCTGAGCAGCTCATAGATATGGATGTGGCCATCAAAACGTTTACCACTATTTTGTATTCTCAAACTGTCAAAAATGCATTACAAATTTGATAGCATGTTCTACATTTGAAAATGCTTCATGGTCGGCCATTGTTCAAGTCTAATTTTTTAACCTGTGAATGTTAAACATATATTTTTTTAAGAAATGGCTCTGTTACTAAAAAAAAAGTCATATGCACAAAATATGATGGTTAATGAAAATTTAACTTTTTCAACAAAACTCTTTCTTAAATTCAGAAGGGTAAATATTCAATACAGTCAAAGGAAGATAATTTGTTTTACAACAGGTTATTGAAAAATTCTGAAATTCAGTTTAATGCATTTTATATTCTTAAATTATTTTGAATTAATATATCTCATCTGTATTACTAAGCTCTAATATGCATGGCAATGGTACTGGTACTGCCCCTCTTTATATGTTTTTGTTTCAGGTTACATTTCTGTTAATACAGTTATCCCATAAGTTAGGCACTCATTTAGGAATCCTTTATAACGTTTCTGTCAGGAACAGTTCTTTCCGGGCCCTATGCGGACGACACGATCCGAAAGGTGAAGAAACAATAGGGAAAAATATCATGCAGGAGTCGGTCAGGAGACAGGGGGGCGTGTCCGAGGTGAGCAGGTGTCCAGGGGAAGTGAGTCCGGGGCAAACAATCCAAGCATAAATCCGAAAGGGAAATCCAAAACGGGAGGCAAAGTCCAAGACCAGGGTATCCATCCAAAGTAATTAAAAACCAAAACCGGGTCGGGACCGGCGGAACAAGGAATCAGGAACAGGAAACTAAAACCATAACGGAGCCAGACGCGGCAGGACCCGGGCTCTCACAATGCGGAAATCAATGAGAAGCCCCGGGCAATCGCCTGCGTCTGGCTTTAAAGGTGGAACTAAAGAGGGGCTGGAATAAGAAACAGGCGTGGGGAATGGGACAGAACGAGGAAGGGCTGGAGCGCCCTTAAGAGGAGGAGTAACAATCGTGACAGTTTCTTGCACACCCATAATAAAATCTCAACTAGGTCATCTCTACTGGTTTACACTTATGATTTTTTTTTTGATTTTCTGGAAATTTTTCTGCTTTTTTGTATTTGTTTGGTTCTGACCTGAAAGACCCAATTTGGTATTTTCTGTTTAAGTAAATGAGGCCCTGCAGTGTCAGACTTTGTTCCTTGACTCCACTTAGTCTTCCCTATCACCAAGTACAATTATATCGCTCTACTGGTGCGTCAGCTGTTCAGTGGCATTGCTGTCTTACCATTACTGCTATTGCTGCTGTGAAAATATTGTAATAACTTTGTACCTATGGTCTCTGAGTCTAAAAGTAAAAAAGCTAAGGAGAAAGGTTCTAAGGTAAGCATGTAAAGATGTATTCCTATAGTACCATATGAGTTTGTGGGTGGTAATTTCAAAATTCCATAACCAACAATACTAAAGTATGTTCAAAACAGTATGCCATACAGTATGTTAATCCTGGTTTCATCCAACTTATTATTTATTTTTTACTGAAAAGCATCTGGTAGGCGATACTGCATTGTAAATCAAATAGAGTAAAACACATTTAGAAAACAAGGCAAGAGAACCTTCCACCTTTGAACTTCATATTTAACCCCATTACAAAAAAGTTATAAAAAACACTATTGTAGGGCTATTAAGCTATGGCCCCTCCAATCCATTCCATCTCACAATTTAAATGCAACCAACCGTTCATTTAATTGATACGTACCAGGATCAATATTATAATTAAAGAGTTTGTTGTATAAAAATATTGCAGTGGATTAGGTTGGAAGGGCTGCAAATTGAGTAGACTTGCACTAACGTTTCTGCTTCTTTGAATTTAAGTAATCCCAATATGCACATCTGTGGTCTTGCACACTTTATATGCATGTTCCCATTCATGTTTGCAAGGGCTTAGGGTGTCCCATTTGTAAATTTGTGTTTCACAAGGGCGTTCAATGCACCCTTAAGGTGCCCTTCTCTGAAGTCCGCATCGAAGCAGATTTGCTGAAGGGAATTACTCCCAATTCCTCGCAGAATTGTTACGTTTCACTTTCTAACCTATCAAGCAGAGAGAGGTTGCCTTGGAGAATAAAATATTCACGTTAGTAAATTTAACTTTGTTTTGCAGTATTAAAACTCATAATATTTTATGTAAAAACAAAATTTGGCTACATAAGATTCATACTGAAAAAATTCTACGTAGGATGTTTTTACATAAAGCTTTTATGACGAAAAGACGAAATATTTAATAGTACAAAGTTATGAGGCCTAGACCAGCTTACCTTATTTAGTTTACTTTGAATGTGAATGAACACGCGATATTCCTTGTACTGTCATTTTGAGATGAAATGTATTTAGTTGTACTAAGCTTTGAATAAACAAAGAGCAGTATTGACAATTTTTCCTTTGACTACTTCATCCATTTTGAGCCTGATTACAATGTGTCACTTCTTTTGTGTAGCAATAGAAGAGATTCAATTCAATTTAATCAAACTGCAAACAAAGAAGGAAACATTCACTTTAAAAATTATCTGCAGACACTTAGCCACTGGAAAAGAAGCATCAACAACAGAAAACATTTTGACCCTAAGTGGTGTAACCTTCTAGCGATGTCATGCGAGGGTGTCCCATTACCCTTTGTATAACAATGCACCCTTCAATGCTCCTGCACTTTAAGTCCATATTGGTCTTTATCACATACGCATGGACTTGGAGGAAGGCCTTGGGGCTTAGTGTGACAATCGGGACAAGGCCCATGACTTCGTCAGAATACTTACAATAAAGCTTTCTGCAGAACTGCATTATTAGCTGTGGCATGCAGTACATGGATAGCTACTGTATAAATGTCTTCTATCCAATGCTTTTAATGGACCATTTGTAGGGTGGGCTTGCAGTGTAAAAAATGGTCTAATGATATGGCATGACTAGGAGAATAAGTGCATATTGACTTCAACACTACTTTCCCTGCATGGTGGTACTTACAGATAAATCAAACAGATTAAAAAGAGGGCATAAAACACTTAAAATCAAAATCTAAAAAAAAAAAATGTTCATGAACTTACAACATTCCCCAGACCTTTTTAAATAAGGGTAGTAGGGCAAAACCTTTAATTCTAGTTGCTTACCTCAGGAGGACTATAGCATCAGTTTACCCACTAGAAATCATACCACAATTCAGATGATAGGTCATATTGAATAAACAAGGTCATTTATTTGGTTGCTAAGCCTTTCCATAACCTAGGTGACTGCACAACTGTGTCTGTTTAAAAAGGGTGCAGAGTTAAACGATTACAGGAGAATTACCAAGAGCTTTAAAAGATGAACAAATTATGAAACAATCCTTTAAAAATCCACTTAAAAATCCATTTTAAAATGTGGGCCAGCACAAAGAATGCAAGAATGGCACAGTATGCTGGAACATAATGACTCCAAGTAGTATTTAAAATGTATATATTTCTTTAAAAAACACTATTTTCTGTTTTATACACTATAAAAAAGGAAGCTTCAATGGACTTCATTGTCCCAAGTTGGTGAAACACTTTTTATGCATACAACAGACCGTCACCTGTGTGGTGAAACATGACCTGTAGTGCTAACTGCTTTTCTTTGACCAGCTTTTGACCATGACCTACTGTACAAACTTAGAAGGTTTCATTCTAATTTCTACCCAGTTTATTTGAAGTTCACTCATGCATTTGATGTATAGGTAAAGGTAAAATAGGTAAAGATTACCCAGCAAAACTGCATACAGCTTTCTAGTTATATTTAAAGCTTTATAAGGTTTTAAGGCGGAGGAAGACTAGAGTAAATTTTAAAGATTTTTGGGAGATTTTAAAGCTTTTTTTAAAAAAATAAAAATGCTAAAACTACCTTTCTCTTAGAAACTGCAAAATCGATAGACCTGAAACTCAATTTAAACCATTTTTGGCATTTTTTACAACCAGATTCCAGAATTGAATTTCACAATATACAGTGATACATTTTTACTCCCACACTGAATCATTGTGTTTGGAGAAGCATAGCCCATACTTATAAGTGCTCTTTTTAGAAATCTGTTTGGCCAATGAATCCTATATTCGGTAGGTGTAATGGTGCATCTAGCTCCCTGAGGTGTCCTTGTCTGCTTAAGCTGCTGAAGGGTGGCATAATGGCTTTTTTGAGAGAAACTATGTGCACACATCTGCATGTGAGTGCAAATGAGGTTTTACCTTCAACTTGTGGTTTCCTTAAATTGAACCATTTGCTTGCATTTTTAAAAGTGTTTTGATTCCGAAATAGTACAACTTTAAAAATTAGCATGCAACCTATGCTTGATACTAGATCTCAAGTTTTATCTCACTTAAGTTTATTGTTTCTATGACTCATCCAATTAACTCGTGCATAAGTTGTTACAAGAATAATCTTGAATAATTCATACTTGGGTCATTCATCAATTTATTAATTGAGAAACAGTAAAAGTTGTTAAAAATATACAGGGTAAAATAAAAAGGCTTCAATTAGCCTAATTCATTAAAAAAAATCAGAAGGAATGAAAACCATAAGAGAAGGTGTAATCCAGGATCAAGATTCGGAAACATTGTCCTAGGATCCTTTAAGACATTAACGAGTTGATTTTTCATTATGAGTTTATTAATGAGACATCTACTGTACTATAAATTAATTACCAGTCATTCTTCATCAGTTATAAAAATTGGGGAAATTCAAGAGGACTGAAAACCAATACCCTAATTTACAATTATGATGATCTGGTATAACTAGGATAGACAGTATAACCAATTATAAGCTAGATAATGTAATGGTGGACAGAATCCAGTAGATATTCTATATCTCCTTAAAATTCAAATAGGTCTTCAAATTATAGTTAAAACTGGTTTCAGTTATGCCTTTTCTATTGACAATTTAAAGAGACACTGAAAATTTGCTGAATTCTAAACACCAGGCTATAGATGCGGGACCCTTTCATTAGATGGAATCATTATTGTTTGATATTGAACCAACAGAGTACCAGATTGTTGCGGAATAAATACATTTAAAAATCATGTTTCTCAGTAGAGAGAAGAAAACTAATTTGAGGAAGGAATATGATTAAATGAAAGGAATGGGGCCTCTTTGGGTGCGAGCTACATTGTTAAATTTAATATTTTTATTGTTGTGGTTATTCAAAGTGGATTACATTCAAATCTACAGTACTTATACAACAAAATGAAGTACCTTAGGTGTACAACACCAGAGACCTACCCCCCCAAAAAATGTGTTGGTTATGATTAGACTAGTCCTAACCACTAGTTCACTGTGTTAAATGCCTTCCCCATTACAGGAAACTCTTGGAAGTATTAAAATGTTCTTGAAAAGCGTGGGATGAATCTTGGCATCAATGCAGAAAAACACATTTAGAACCCACCTTGGCATACTGTATACCATTTTTAACCATTAAATAATTTGAGTTGGATAGCTAAGACTCTGCTTAATGAATCCGGGTACATTTAAGAGAGTCTGTTTATAATCAACCATCTTTTCTGAGAATGCATGAGAAATACATTATTCTTTTTGTCTCAGCATGCCATCAAGCTTATTAGGATAATAAGTCAGTAACCTAGCACTAACAACAATTATTTTTTTACTATAATAAGTTCAAAGTAAACATACTGATTGTGTGATAAGCACCAAATTGGTTTCTGAGCATATTTAAGTTTAACTAGATTTGTATTTTGCCAGAGGCTGTAGCTATGGTGAATTACCTATAAAGCCTCATGGAATGATAGACTGTACGGTGAATTCCACGCCACTTTGTTAGAACCGTAATGCAATTATTATGGTGAGTAGTCAGCATGAATTCCTTTGAGGGATATCTACATTTTTGTTTTAAGAAATACAGTATATACTCCTTTAAAGATGTTGTGAAAGTCAGTTTTGATGCATTAGGACTAATTATATTGTAAGCTCAAATTTTCAAATAGCGTTTGACATAGATGAACTTAAAATATTAAATCCACTGAGAGTGATAGTTTGATGAGCATATAACTGCTACATTATATGCACATAAAGACCTACAATGCTTAATGATAGGGCTATTTCTTTATGATAATACTTAATGATAGGGCTATTTCTAATGCACATAAATGACAGGTGAAGACCAAATTAGATGTCAGTTAACTTTGCTGTTGATACAAAGCTAGGAATAATAAAAAGACATGGGGAACAATTACTGCAGTCCAAATTGATTCTTGACAGATATTTAAATGAGTAGATACAAGTCAAATGAAAGATGCTTCATCACTGATAAGATCTAGGCAATAAACAAAACATACACTGAGAAGACAATAGAAAAGGTTTTAACTCTAACACATAAAAAAGAGCCCACACATGTCCAAACTCCACAACAAAACGTAAAGAAGCAAAGAAAATTCCACAAAATTGCAACAAGACAAATCAAATAGCAAGGCTAGAATGGCATGAGATCATGAGAAAAATCAACAAACTGATTTTTCAAAAAATTTAACAATATTTGAGTGGGTGATTACGTTTTCCTGAATTCAAACGAGAATAAATAAGACTCAAACTGTCTAAATCTGAGATCTGCCACCCTAGTCACGTGTAGCCATGGGTAGCCATTGTCCCCTCCCTGGTTTTGTATTTAGTTTGAAATGATCAATGAACAAAGATGTGGAAAATATGTTACCTTCTACTACTTTAGCAAATAATAATGATTTTAGAATCTACATGAATGAAAACCAGAAGACCTTTTCAATTTCCAGTACTAAGACTCATATATATGAAAATTGTGATGATGGCTTGAACATCCTGCTCTTATCAAAGAGGTCCTTTATATTCTTATAATAATAAAATAAAAATCATTTTAAATGTGTAACAAAATGTAACTCTGTACCAGAAACTATAAAGAAATCATGGCGTATTGCTGTCAGACTTATATGAAGCCTGGCATTCAGTCATTCACTACATACTGGCATTTCTACATCTGATTAATTTTGTAGGGGGCCACTTGAAACAAATTGTAAAATATTTCTTGTTTTGTATTGCCTTACCTGTTTAATTCTGCTCCTAATGTTTGTATTGAATGTGCTCTGATATAATACAGAATTAAAGCATGTAATTTATTGAATAAGAAATCCCTTATGAAAACGTTATGTAGGGTGAAGAGCACACTCCAAGACTGAGAGAAAGCATTAATTTGTTCAGAATAATTAATTAATTTGATTTTTATCAAATGATTATATAGTCTTGTTCAAGTATGCTTTCAACATGTAGTCTTTAAACTAAAGTTATTCAGAAATAAAAAAGTCTAGTTCTGAAATTCTGAATATTGAGATTTTACATATAAATTAAAAATTTCTCTATTGTCTGAATAATTGGTCTACACTTGACAGATGTCATTTTTTAATTCCATTATTTTTCTATTTTAATGACTGCCCACTTCACATTGGAATCAAAAATGTAATTTTTATTAAAATAAGCACTTGAATTAATTTGTCCTGGTGGTCAATGTTATCATCATATTTGCAAAATGCCCCTGGCTATTAAACCTATTTAAATGTGAATCCCAGTAAACTTAAATATATTCTGTATTAAATTTAGTAATTACAGAATGCTGATTACTTTTATGAAGTATTGCTGTGCAGTGCTACTTTCTCAAACCTTTATAAGCACCCGCAGGTTGAGAAAACCTAGGGCTTTTTTACTGCACGTACAGGCTATAAACCTGACCTGCGTCATTTAACAGTTTCACAGGCTGTTTGGGAACCCTATCAATTCTTAATTCTACCTATCTGTTCCAGAACTGCAGTGTGCTGGAAAAAAAACTTAAATGGTTTATTAAGGACTGGGTGGAAGTATCCATTATAGATTAGGTTTATTAGACTGTGGTACTATTGAATAGATGAATAACATTACCCTTTCCCTTTTCACTCCTTATTAGTATGTTTCCTAAACTATGCATTTCTTCAGAAATAACTGTAGTAATTTGTTTCAAAGTCATGATGGTTTATACAGAGTAGTACCATTTATCAATAATATCCATGTATTTCATTCATATACTTTGTTTAATGAATAATTAACTGAAATGATTTTAGTTCCTGTTTATTCGACTTGTTATACTATCTGTCCAAGACATAATTGTATTATGATGAGTAGTCAATATACTGTACAAGGGCAAGTGCCTGTTGGTAAATCATAATAATAATTAATGGAAAACACTGACTTATCATCTATCACATCTCTCCTTTCAAATTAATTGAGCTTTGGTGATTTGCTAATATGTGTTTATTTCTATAATATTACTTGATTCTGGAAGATTCAACAAAACATGTATAAAACGTGATATTGCTTATGTTGAGGTATAAACTAAATAACATGAAGCTTGATGAATGCATTTCCTTTGAGTTTTGTGTGAATATTTTGGGCACAATGAACATACAATTTTATCAGGTGGGTAGCTGCGTCAGCATGCGTAGGCTGCAAAGGAACAAGTAATAGGTTTATTCCATGCTGAAATAAAGAAGAAAGAAAACACAACGTTTTGGCCATGAAGCCTTCTTCAGGTGTGAGGATAGCTCACACCTGAAGAAGGCTTCACGGCCAAAACGTTGTGTTTTCTTTCTTCTTTTTTTCAGCATACAATTTTATCTACTAGGGAATTTGTAATAAAAACATTTTGGTAGTTAAAATAATGAAAAAGAGACATACTTTACATTCCCAACATTTAGAAGAAGAAATACAAAAAACACAGGAACAGTTTCATTAGCATGAAAAAGGCTGCATGTATTGTTCCTTAAAAAAAACTTAACACATATCAATGTTTTACAAAGCTTGACTGAAATCCTTTATTCAAAAACCAGCCAACCAGTTAGTGCTGATGATATTCTGATCACAGACTCAAAGAACAAAGATCAGTAGCTGGTAAGAGTTTTACATCATGAAAGCAACACAATTCAGAAACTCTGCACTCATCAGCGGTGACAGAGATCAAACTTACATGTTAATGAATTTTATGCTTCCGATTACAAAGCTTCTAAATTATCAAAGGGAATTATGTCTATAAAGAAATCAGTCAACCAATCAAAGTGCATCAGTATAAATTACCTTTGCAATGAGATAATTTAATGATGTGTTGGTTTCTGGGGAATAACTGTTTCTAGGGAGAGGAACATTAGCGTGCAATAAAAAATACAAGAAATTAATGAAATACGACAGACCATTAAAATAAAAAAGCTATTGAGTTTCTCAGAAGGTGTATATTTTTCTTTTGTATTTGCAGAAAGGTGGGATATTAAAGCATTTTGGAAGTTTAAATTAGTTCCATTTGGAGGCTGATTTACATGCAGTCTGAATGTATATTATTTTTAGCTGTAGATTACAATGAAATCTTGAGCAATATACGGTATGTATAAGTATTATTCAAAGTGACAAGCACAACTCTCCCAATTTTACCCTGTGAAGTGTGAAAATACATTTTCATAGATAGGATCCATCTTTTTGCATCATTTCAGATATTAAGAGATGTTTTTTTTCTGATTTAGCATACTAATAAAGTATGATCTCATCTATTGATGTCAGATCATCCATAAATTAACAAGGCTCTTGGAATTGTTGACGTTTTGCACTTCAATGTTCCATTTTGTTGAATTAAAAATGGTGAATGAACATTTTTTAACACTGAATATATTTAATCAAACTTGAATGCTTAAACTTAACACATTTATGGATGTCCAGTCCAATACAGTTTGGCCCTGTGCTTTGGGTATTTGTCCTGTAAAAAGTTATTTGTTTCCACATTTTAGTTCTTTAGCAGTGTGAAGCACTAAGACCTGCCTGTAACACCATACTGAGATGTAAACAATGCTGAGAAAAGTATGTATTTTGTTGAATTAATGTTATTACTCTAAGATAGGTCCTACCAAGGCCCTTGGGTATGCCCAGCTGGCTAACTTTCAAGTAATAATGCAATTACATTATATACATTGAAACATTTTAAAATCAAAAGTTCCCTCAATTATGTCATAGAATTGTTTAATAAGCACAATAATATGTTATGCAATTTTGAATCTTCTTCTAAATTGCAAGGTCCAACTTAAACTTTAATGCACTGAGTTTTAAAATGCAAGAAACTTTGCACCAATAAAAAAAATGAAATTAGTTTCAACATAAGCCATGCTATTGACTGGAACAGGAGTGATGTGCATAATATGCACATAAAAATAGAACTATGGTAATGAATACTAGAAATGTGGAAATTAAACATAAGGTGCTGTTTTAATGAATAGTTTTAGAAGTTTTAGTACAGTGTCTGTGATATTAGTCCACTATGAGACACAATATGGTCATATATAAGATATTTGGTTGTGATATAAAATAACATATTTGCTTGTGTTTGATATGTTATGATGTGCAATAGTTGTTTTTGAAAATCATGAGATTCTTATATTTTTTCATATCAACTTTTGATTTGTGTCACATAATTGAAATGTCAGTCATTCAATATCTTTTACAGTGTATATGTAACGGGATCAGTTCTGACCCTGCAAAAATTTTGCTGATATACTGTAGCTAATAGGTCTACACTATGGTTTGTCACATAAAGCGCTGCTTTTTATAATTAAAAGTTTGTGGATCCTGTTACACTTTCAGCAGACAAATATATAATCCGCTGAACTGCATTTGCAGCTGAGATATAACCCCGAGGGCTGTACTACATATTTTTGTTATTTTCTGAATAAAATCTATCTTCAGTCCAAGGTGTTTGTGCTCTTTTAATATCTAAGACTTTGGGGTTAGCCAGTAGCAACAGCACTCACTGCTCAGGGGAATAACATGTAAAAGCTGAAGTTTTTACAAATGTCACACTGCTGCCTTGACCTGTATTTTCAAAATCCTCTGAAAGCAGCTGAAATCACTACAGACTGTGAAAGGTTTCTTGATCAATACATCATCATCACTCATGAGTAGCCATGTACTCTTGTAATTTATAATTTACTGCACCTAAACTAGTTTTCCTAAGATTTGTGTATTCTATTATTTGAGTCTTAAACTGTATATTATGCAGATTCAAGTTTTTTTTTGTCCCTTCTACTAATAGGATAGGACGTGGACAAGTTGTACAGTACTTGAGTTCACTTTCAAATTTGAATCAGAGTCAATCCTCCTTATCTCTGTTCCAATCAGTCTTGACAAGCTACAAGCTGTTTTTGCTAATTAGAAGGAAAATTCCACAATGTTTGACAATAAACATTCTGTTGACCAATGCACATTCTCCCACCCCAGCCACTGAACTCTGTAACTCTTTCAATGTCACCGTTCACCTCTCTATAGCATCCCTAACTAGATTCCTCTTTGCCTGGCAGCTCATTTAGCAGGGACAGACTGATTCAGGCAGGGTATGGGTGGCTTCCACTTTTTTATGATTAGTTTTACAATACTTAAGGAGATATTAAGGGTCTTTAAAAAGCTTTTATAACCTTCTCCGGTTCTGTGCCTTTATAAAACTTCATCCTTGAGTTGTTTTGAAAGCTTATTGGTCTTCATGGTTAATACTTTATTTGAAATTCACTGCTTGACTAAGGGACCTTACAAAATTGGGTGTATTATATAATCAAGTGACACAATTATTGCACACAGAGGCCACTCAGCTAATTGGGCAGCTAATTAAGATAATTTTGTGCATCTGAATTAATGTAGGTATGCCACAGCAAAGGTTTTGAAAACTTATGCATTTTTCCTTTTCTTTCATATTATAGTTTCTATTTTTATTTATTCTTTTCTTGAAATTTGCGGAGTAGGTTGTGCATATACAAAATATTAATTGCTACTTCAAAGTGTTGCAACTGCAGCTTTAAAGCAACAAAATGTGAAAATGGTGCAATGATATTGAATACTTTCGAAACACACTGCAATTACTGGCAAAGATGCTTAATCTTTCATAAAAAATTTGGTAGTAGAGAAATAAAGTGACAGGTACTAGCTTTGAACATATTTATTAAATGTGCTATCAGAAACACAAAACACACAAACTTCAGTTTAAGGTAAGTAAATTACAATGACATACTGTGAGAGTTCTCAGAGCCCAGCAACACTCATTTCAACCTTCTCCCCTAGATCTCAGAGAATCAGAATCTTTGAAATAGTAAGTAACTGACTGCCTTTCATGAGCTAAACAGTCCTCCACAGGCAAGCCTGTCCTCTCAATGCATGATATGACAAAGACAAAATGAACAAAATTGCATCCAAGTCAACAAAAGTAAAAGACTGCTAGGAGCATTTACAAAAGGAAACTTTTAGTAGCTACAGTACACAAATAAACAGCTACTGTACCTGTACACTCCTTTAGTAAATTTCATAGAAATATCTTCAGTAATAACCTGGATTTCAACTTGAGTAAAACAAAAGAACTAATAGTGGACTTTCGGAGACACAGGCTACACACTCACAGCCCACTCAGTATTGATTAAATGGAAGTGGAAACAGTCACCAGCTTTAGGTTTTTGGGAATTCACACTTCTAGTGACCTAACCTGGATTGTGAACATGGACATTATCTTGAAGAAGGCTCAGCAGCACCTCTATTTCCTGAGGTGCCTCAAACGATGGGGGATGCCAGTACCTGTGTTGGTGAAATTCTACTGCTGCAACATCGAGAGCGTCCTCACCAACGGGATCACCGTGTGGTACGGCAACACCTCTTCTTGAGAGAGAAAGACAATGCTGAGAATGGTGAATGTGGACCAGAAGATCTTCAGCTGTGGTCTCACAGAGATTAAACAGCTCTATGAGGACTGCTGCCATGGTAGAATTCTGGCCATCACAGAGGACAGTCACCACACCAGACATGAACTCTTCACCCCACTGCCCTCAGACAAGAGATACAAGAGCATACGGACACTTACCACCACATTCTTCAATAACTTCTACCCACAAGTAGTGCGACTGGCGAATAAATTTGGCTATAACTTTCGGACCACACCTACACCATCTACTTCATTGTAATTTTATTTATTGCAGTCATTGTTTACATTCGAACTGTTTAAATGTACATTGTCTACTGTTTGTTTGTATATCGTCTTGATGCAGTGTCTGCACTTTGTGTTTTACACTTTTTTAACAATTGAGAGACTTTCTGTAAGTAAGAATTCCATTGTACCAGTACATTTACCGGTTACATATGGCAATACAGTTCTAGTTCAAGTTCATTACACAGAAACGACATAGAAATGTTTTTAGGAACTGGGGGTGCAATCACATTATTTCATACAGTTGTAGATGTCTGGAACACATTACAGAGCAATGCTGTTGAGGCCAATACTATCACTTTTAAGAATATCAATTAGCAACCAAATTGACTTTATGGACCGTTTTTCCACCACTTGTTTTGTAACCTTTCCCATGTTCTTATAAAAAGAGGACTTATTTACACAATGTTCAGTAAATAAAATGTACTGAGTCTGCCGGGCAGACACTACTGGTAGACTGTCAGCTTCCATTGTTATATATATTTTTAATGACATACTTTTAGGCTTAGGGACTTCATTTAAATGTTCTCTCACTGTCACGATCGTAATCCCTCCACTTAAGGGCGCTCCGGCCCTTTCGTATTTTAGTTGATCTCATGCACCTGCCCACTGTTTTGTTTGTCTTTATTTAAGGCAGGTGTTCCCGCTATGCATCAAGTTGAACTACATCCACGGTTTGAGGGCTTGGGCTTCCGATTGGCATCCAGACCTGCTGAGTCTGGGGCCTGGCCTCGTCATTCTGTTTTTTTTCCCTGTCCCCGTTCCGGATCCCACTCCGGATTTTTACCTTGTTTGTTTGTCTCGGATTGGATCTCCCGGCTACCTGCACTTTGGATTGTGCCCTGTTTTTCCCTTTTGGACTCCCACTGGACTTGCTTGCTTGCGCCACACCCCCTGAGCACCAGATCACAGCCGTCATGCCCCCCCTTTCTGTCTTCCCATCCTGCTCCTGCTGTGTTTCCCTAGAAGTCTTATTCCAGTCACTACCGGATTATATCATCTGCATAGGGTCCAAAATACTACTCGGGAGTCAGGACCGGCTCCCGTGACACTCACAGAGGTAACTACTCATTTGAATTTAGCATTAGTATTCTGTGGCAGTACCAGGACCATATGAGCATACTGTATTTGATTGATTATTATTGATTATTGAACATTGAATGTACTGATTTTAATATCTGCATGGAATCAGATGAATCAGAAGTCTAAAAAATGTTCCACATATTGTAAGCATTGCTCACATTTACCAATATTATTATTACATTCTCATTTAATAACTAAATTTATGCTTGTCAGAATTTGTTGACTGAAATTTTGCTGACCATTTTGTATATTTTTATAACAATCTGGAAACAAGTTGTCATCAAAACACCTGAAAGTGTTCAATTTATTAAAAATTATATTTTATCAATTTAAATTATACTTTTTGTTTTAAGTGGTACTAAAGGAAATTATAAAGGAACATTTATTTTTAAGCAAATTAAATAGCAGCATGGTGCTGTAGGCAATGATTTTAAACTTCACCCTTGATAACACTGCAGTGGAAATTTTACTTGCTTAGTTTGTTGCCATGGATTCAACATAACAATTCAAAACAAAACAGCCTTTTCACTTAAATATTTTATTTTTTGATAAGTTTGATGGCAGCTAAGAAAAAAAGAAACATCACACAAATCTTGACAATCTCTTAATAAAACTTAATGAAAAAATTGATGTCGTTCCTAAAGTACCACTAGAATATAAATTATTTAAAGTTCCTTTTTAATTAATACCAGTTCCTTCCTCTGTTTAATTTCTTCCCCCTTGGCAGTATCTTGAAAGCTAGAGGAACTGAATAATCTAAAAAGTGCCTTATACTGTATACTGTACATACAGTTAAGGACAAATGTACTAGTCTACCTGCATACTTTGCATAACAAGATATATTTAAATTAATACATTAAAAAATATATTCTGGAAATAGTTCTAAAGACATTACACAAGAATATCAAATAAAATGCACAGGTAATATATTATATTTGACAGAATGATGAATGATGACCAAAAGGTTACCAAAGACATAATTGTGCTTAAATTTCTCCCCTCTTTTTGGTTTTGAGATGTCATTTACAAATGAATGGAGGATAAAAATAGTCTGAAATGTGTTAAATAAAGGGTTTCTCAAACTGTACCATTAATTGGACGTTTTTACTTCAATAACCAAATCTATGTTTTGCAAAATTTCTTATTTGAGTGCAAATAATACTGGGGCAAATGGTGAAAAAAACTTTTGGAAAAAATCAAACATATTTGGTTATGAATAGGAATTGGCATGATCATTATCCTGTTGTAGTTTCAGATCCCATTTTTACAGAACAACAGTCTCTGAACCTGGAAATCAGTATTTACCACTACTGATGCAAAGGAACCAAAAGCAAAATATAAAATATAGAACCGCTGTACTCATGCCTTGTGGACCCTGTCATTATCATTTTTTTTCATTATTCCCAAAAACAGAAGTATTTGTGTTACTGAAGTAAGCATTTGAAGGGAGCTTTACTTTTGTCAGATAACGTACACTACAGTTACAGTAAATTAATAAAGTAACAGTAATATGTACCTGCACATTTACACTGTTTTGATTTAATTTTAAAATTTAAGTAGTACTGTATTTTACTTAATAAGAGAAACTTGTTTTGGTGTTCCATTACTTAATTAGAGCTTCCATCTAAATGCCTCTTCACAGAATGGTCTGGCCAAATGTTGATTAGAGCAGTATTTTGCCTCACTCAACTGGAGCTGCCAAATTAACTCACCTCCTGAAGTGGGTCATTGTCAACCAGGGTCAACAAACTTACGACTTAACGGGTGCTTTCACACATGTAACAAATTGCTTGTGTCACCAGTAAGTAGGAGTGCTAGTGTGAAAGAGGCATATCATTAGTAGAAAGCTATTAATGCTGCAGTACCTATGGCAGCTCCGTGGAGACAGGAGTTACATATACAGTCTGATCAGGTATGTTTCCAGCAGGTGATGGAAAATGATCAGAGAAGTTGCAGACCTAATCACTGCTGGTAGCTGGTTCCACTGCAGGGAGCCTAGAGAGCTGTCATAACAAGCAGGTGTGGAGATAGTAAGCGTAAGCTGATGGCATTTTTCTTTTGTGTAGCAGCATAGCTAATGTACTGTATTATAAACCATAAATATTTGCTTATTATACAAAATCCTAACAGACCAATTAGGATCTAATTTCTGACCACATAGTATAATCCTTTTCTTTGCCACCAAGGGGCACTGGAGTCTGCCCTTATCATCCCTAAAGCTTTTTCTAGTTGCATCTACTGCTTCTGTGTTATTTATAAGTTTAAGCCAGATTCCAGAAGCATCTGGGACCACAGTTGAATATTCCACAAATATTTGTTCATGGTTAAGTGACCCTCAAAAGAAATGTATTATATTTGTGGACCCACTTCTATATACATACTATGATGTATATGTCTAATGAATGTTAACTTCCTGAAGGATCCAATATACAAACATATCATTATCAAATTATATAATTTACCAGAACATTTTAAGACAGAGAAACTGAAAAACAAAGAAATTTAGCTTTCTTGTAGCTCTGTATATAAAGAATTTTTTACATTTAATGCTTTATAACAATAAGTCAAGAGGCTTTGGCTTTAGGATTTAATTCAGGAAAACACAGAATTCAACTGAGAAGGGATAATTGGCGTTTTGCAAACTAATACAATGCTAATGTGATAATTATTGTGATAAGTTATTTACTTGATACTTTTATCAAACATATATTCAAAATAAATATAGAACTGTAAAAGAGTAATAGGGGAGAGTAGTTCAATAAAATTTAGAGTCCACTCTACAATGCAGAGAACTGCAGCCTTATTAACATTAGTTGAATTGCAATACAGTACGCTTGACAAGCAAATATGTAAAAGAAGTAAATATCAAATGGTGCCTTTGTTAGTAAGATGTATGAAATAGAACTGTGATACTTTAACATTGTAAGTTAGGAATGATCATTTATAAAAGTGCAAATCGATTGAAAATTGATGCGGTGCTGTAAGGTCATTGGAGAGCAGTACTCATGTAGCTAGGCATTTACATTCATCACAGAGGTGAATGAGAGGAAGATAAGAGGTAATGTGATGTGCTGTATGGCATGAATTGGAAGAATGAAATAAGTATTAGTGTAGAGGTTAGTGCCCATATATTCCCCAACGTCTTGGTTTAGGTTTAAGAACTTAACATTCAGTAAGTCACCTGCTTTCTAAAAGAACAACAAAAATGATTTTCTTTAAAATTTGGGTGAAGGTTTTATTCAAAGTGACTTACATATGCATCCATTTATAGAGCTTGGTATTTTACTGGAACAATTTGGCTAAACTATAGATAGAGCCACATAGAATGCACAAGGTGCTAATCACGGTAGGCATGTCATGGCATTTTTATTTTTTCAAATTAACTGATGCAGGACTACACTACGTTGTAAAAGTGCCAGGTGGCACAATGAATCCTTAAAGTACCATAGCTGATTGTGGTTGTCAGATGAATCAGTACAGTATTATATGTTTATCAACTAATTAGTGCTTTCTTGCACTAATCATACTGTATGGATACTATCCTATCCATACATAATTGAATTAAATACAATTACTACAGTTCCAAATAAGATACTATATGTTGCAATACTGTAGAATACTAACTGAATTATTGTTTTTTTTACATTAGAGTATACAGGTTTATCAGTACTTGTATATAAAAAGTAATAAGAAAACATATTATTTTATTTTAGATTTTTGATTATTAAAATATAGCATATATTATACAAAGTGGCTTTAAAACATATTGTATTTAAAAAAAACACCTAAAAGACAAAAAAGGGGCCAGATTAAAATAAGTTTTGAATAGTGATTTCAATGAGTGAGTCGGTCATGTACTGAACTTTAAGTTGCATTGTTGCCGAATCAAGTCTGCGCTATATAAAAAGTTTTTTCTTAATCAATGAAAGGTTGAATACAATACTCACATAAGATATTTGTAACCTATTTTAAGCTTGAGGTACTCTGTTTTACATAGTCATATGCAGGTATTTTGCATAATAACCTGCTAAACAGTAATTCTTACAGTGTGTACATCATGGTTATGCCATATTCTAGGCTGTGCATAATAGGGCATAAACAAAAGGCTAAGGTTAGTAAAAATGCAATTAGGTATTAGATATTTATTTGAATATAATAACACCTGCAATTTGCTTTCTCAGTCTGTTCGAGGGAGTGAGGTAAAAAATAATTTCTGGTGCTCATTGAAACTTTACAGAACTGGATAAAACGTAATGCAGACATGAACTGAGCAGACTTCAATATCTTCTTAAGGTGGTCTATTGTTATACATTTATGTTCTGCATTTCTGTACTGTTTACTTAAAAACAATATCAAAACTTCTAATGGAAAGGAATCAACACATTGTGAACTATATTGCAGGGATCCCCCCTTAATTCCGCTTGTAGATAAGGTAGCTACAGGTCACTGACTTTTTGTCCATTGACAAAAAGCAATCAGTTGATTTACATGATAAACACACCTCTTATCCAATTTAATGGCTTTCTGCCAACTGCTGGCAAAGCTATTGATTGGGGGCAGAGAAATGTTATCCCTTCCAGTATCATGGATATTCACTTCACCTATTTTTATTTTAAGTTTATTTTTATCTAAATTAAAGGATTAATCAATCAGAGAGGAAACACACAATTCCAAAAAGCATGGGAGAAAGCCAAGTAGGAACTATTCAGAACAAACTGACTAGGAAACTGGCCAAATCTCCTCATTCTGAATATCTGAGAATACAGTAAAACCATAGCTGGGACAAGCCAAGTCGTCCGACTTGCAGACTCAAGCAGACAACTGTGCACAGAGTGTTTTAAAGCTAACTTCTTTGGAGAGCTGCTCTCAGCTACCCTAGGAAAAGCTCCACCCTCTCTCTGACATTGAGACTTCTGTTTGATTGGTTCCTAAAAATCGTCAAAGCTCTCTTGCAATCACACTGTTCCAACTACTCATTGTTTTAGTAAATTAAAACTCTAATCTATAGAGCACTGCAGGTCAGAAGAATTCCAGAAACCTTTCTTTAGCACTAAAAGGAATTGTACAGTAAATGATTAATAATCATTGGAAAAATCTGTAATCATCTTCAACAACAAAATGCCAAAGTACAAAATTCTGTTCAAATAGGCTCCAAATTGTTTGTATAAATTGGGCAATGACTAAAATAGGGTCATTCCTGGAGCTGCTTTGGTTACTGTGAAGGCATATTAGGATTCCTGCATCCTCTGTAGTTAAGAGAGGGAGCTCTCAAAACTGAAAGGAGGTGTACCACTTGGAATATCTCAATGGCTGCTAAAATCAAGGAATACATCCAAATAAGACCATAATAAGAACAATTCTGTTTTTTTGCCATTGGATCAAGGTTGTATTCTATCAAAATATGTGTGCAATACCCTGTTATGCTGTTATATATGTTATTTTTGCAATAAAAAATGTCTGTCAACCCCAAGACCCACCACATTTGCAAGCTCAGTCTTTGTCAGTATGAAGAAATGAGGGTTTGAGGATTTTGACATCAAAACCAAACGGTTCTCTGTGAAGTAAAAAATACAGCTTTATTATATGGGACTGAATCATTGACAACATACAGGAGACACTTAAAAGGAACAGGCATATCACTATTTTATTTTTGTGGACAATTATTTCAATTATTATTATAACATATTACTTCAGTATTTCTCCTTGACAGGCACCACAACCATTGTATCTATTATCACATTACATTATTTCATTAGGTTGATCATGTTTTTTGAATGTGAGGCTCAAGGTTTCAAAAGAAGATTCTCTTCCCAAGATAATTGGATAAAAAAGGCCAGGAGAGGCATTCAGAGATGAAGTCAAACCAAAAAAGAAAAAATGCAACATTGATATCAGCTCCCGGGAGATTACGGCCCTTGACCGAACCAGATGAAGTAACATTATCTGGGAAAAAACATGGCACTTTGAAACCTGTGTATGTCAGAAAAGTGAAGCACTGGTAGAGTATCAAAGAGTGCTCACCATGACTGAATGGCACAAATCCTAATATCTCCCAAAACAATTGTTACTCAAACTGCCAGAGAGTGTGTGGACCCCATATTGGTCTTATTGATCATCTGACAAAGACATTCCCTGATTATGGTTTTATCAATAGTGTACTGCACTACATAAAACATTAAGGTGTTGACTGATATTATTTAAACTATACAAACATACAGTATATACTGATCTTCAAAGTGAAGCATATTTTTTCATTTTCTTTTTAAATCAAAACCCCTGGTTTCTAACCTGTAATGGCTAAAACACAATGCTATTGACATATGTGTACTTTTAACATTTACATATAATTTAATACTTAAATAGTTTAAAACTATGATGCTGTTTTAATTTGGTGATTTTATTTTGTTTTTCCAAATCATAAAAGAAAGGTTAAGAGGGTATAATTCCTTCACTTATGACTGACAGCTTAGTTAGCGAACAGTTTCTGAAGTTGAACCAGCTAATACTTTCCTCATACTACAGTGTGTACATTCTTCATTTCTTTGCTATTGATTTCTTTAAGAGGTTGCTGATGGGGGCATCGTTTTGCTGAGAAAAGACTTTGTGTAAAAGAAAAAAAGCCCAGCTAATCAAAACCACAAAGAAGTTTAAAAAAGAAGCTGTCTAAGGGTTTTGTTCAGTCGAAATATCCTAGAAAGCCCTTAGGTGAGTCTGTTTGGCAGCTTATTGTAAATCTAAAGAATGCATTTTACCTCTTGGATATTCATAGCACAGGCTTGAATAGTTGAGTTGTCTAGAGTCTTTGTGTTCATTGAGTTTTCAGGCTTAGAAAGATGTAACATACATTTCTTCTCATCATTTCAATATGCTTGAACTGTTCCTGAGAATTGTTCTGTGATGGGACCTGTTTATAATATAATACTGATCACAATTCTTTTGAGATCATCTCAGAACTTGACAGAAATTACCATACAAACAAGGGCTAAGGTATACATAAAAAGTAAAACATGCTTTTTTTAAGTTAACGATATTATAATAATATAAAGTTTTTTGCTTGTTATGCAAAATGTGCTGACTTAAAAAAAATCAGCAAAATTTGACAAAAAATGTAATGGAATTTTAATGGAATTCTATATGTTCCAGTCTTCTTGCTAAATATCTATTTTTAAACTTTAATAAACATTTTTGCTTCAAAAAATGAAAAACAGAATTCTGTACATACTTCTTAAGACTACGACTAAGTTCGGATCCAAACTTAACAAAAACATAAAAAGGTATACAACAGCTAAGGAGTAATATAATGAAGCTTCTCTGGCCAAACATATCTTAGTGGAAAGAATTGTTGTGGAGGCACCAGGCTTCAAGGACTGTATTGATTATAATTATGATTAGAAGAGGTGACATGGGGATTGCAGGACAAGTATAACTATACCTGTGACAAGAAGGGGGATTCTAGAACAGGGTGCAAATACGCAATGCATCATTCCCTCTGGCCATCTGTATCCTCAACGAGCCCTGAGCAGTAAGCTCTGCCCAAAACCAAAACCTGAAAGAAACATTTTCACCCCCTGAGAACAAGTCATGAGTCCTTGTGAAGGGGTCTTCAAAAAGCCAGAGTCAGGAGAACTTTGAAGATTTTGAGAAGGAAGACAAAAACCAGAAAAGAGAGAGATTGAAGAAGGTTGACCCAGGGGAGGCCTCAAATGAGACACCAGGGAGCAAGAGCAGAGAAAGAAAAACAGTGCTCCCCCTTTACTTGGAGACAAAGTAGAAAAGGGGAACCCCAGAGGTACACTGTTCTAAGACTGCATTCTTTGGGAACATTTGCTTTGGTAACTGAGATCCATGAGATAATTGTGCTGGTCTGGAATGTGTGCTCCTTGGAGGGTTTAGTGTCATGGGCACTGGAGGTTGGATAGAAAATGCTCATGACAATGCCCATTTCATGTTAAATTATGAAATCGTTAGAGAATATTAAGCAATACTAACTTTCTGGTCTGTGAATGCACTGGTAGTTCTGGAAAATAAAAAAACCTGTGGCAAAGACAAAGGGATCCTTGCATGCTTAACAATTACTACGTGGCGTAGTCAACTAAACAGCAAAGTAGTTCCTGCATATAGATTTCAGAATCCATGACAGAGGTTTTGAAAATGTTTTCACTTCTGGAACCATTTCCAAGCCATTACTTTATTATTAGCAGGAATCCCCATACTATGACATGACACAAAGGATGACTTTTTAATTATGCTTATATTATAAATGGAATAACAAAAAATAATATCTATGGCTAGAGCATCACAAAAACAAACACATTCAACACATTTATATTAATTTATGCAAATAAGGTCAATAGTGTATTTTGGGAGGCATTCTGCACCTCATCAAATCTTGAGGTTCTGAAACCTATGTACAGAAACTATTCAGCCCCAGATAAAAATGGAATTGTACTCTTTATAAGTAATAGTCATGAAGCAAAATGACAGTATCTACTGTATATCCATGTAGTACTATGGTGTATAGTTTATATATACAATATGTATAATTAGTATAGTTTATACATAATTCAAGTAGGTAACAGCGTCAGCATGCATAGGCTGCAAAGGAACAAGTAAAGGTTTATTCCATGATGAAAAGAGAAGAAAAGAGACACAGCATTTCGGCTGTGGAGCCTTCTTTGGGACAGTTTACACATAGCTATAGAAATGATTATTGAACAGTCTTTAAGAATCTAGACACAACATTTAACACCTGGCACATTGATCAAAGAAATCATCTGGTTAGCCTTGGTTAGCCTTAAGTTCTGGATAAATGATTAGACATCAGTCAACCCTCCAGGAACACAGCATAAAACAGGCAAGTACAGAGAGAGCAGGAAAAAGGAAATGGGAAGAAGCAGAAAGACAGAGAGGAGGAAAGCAGATAGGAGATCAAGAAGTAAAAGAAAGATCATAGAGAGAAAGGGAGTACCCAAAGAAAGTAGAAATAAGTGCCAGGCAAGAGCTCCTTGGTCAGATCATCCATAAAGAATTGATTCAAAGTATTTAAACTATGTAAAGAAAGCTTGCCATTCTGTTGTTTTAGATGAAAGTCAAAAATAAAAACAAAATAACTTTCTGTTCAAGAAAAGCAGGCAAATCTGAAGCTGAATGGAACGGACCACACAAAAATACCAAAATCATTTATATGGAATACATGCACAAAAACAGACATATAATTAATTACAATCAACTGGTACTGGATTGAATAAGAAAAACATGTGCAGCAGGTGAAGGAAAACTTTCAAGAAACTGTTGGTGAATTCAACAAGAAATTTAAGAGAGTACAGTAGGTGCGAAGGTATCAAAATCCATCTTTCACAGAAGAACGAGATAGCAGAATTACAAAGACTACACCACAAAATGTAAAGCTCTCATCAAGACCAAGAACAGAAACAGTCTGATTAGAATTTGATCTTGTGTGCCGAAATGAGTCAAGATATTTTTACCAAAATGATGGAAAGGTTAAAGGGCTGCAAAAGAAAGGAAATGCAAATGTTGTAAACCTGTGAAGCAAGGCGAATAAAATGTGATTTTACAGCCTAACAATTACATTCCAAAAACATATGGTGAATTTAAGCAAATAGTTCATCAAGTGAAAAAAAAAGTGGAAATCCTAGACTGACCAAGTCCCGAGGTTTAAATCCAATCGAGCTGCATTTTACTTTCCTTCTGACATGCAGAAGAAAAAAGTCAGAACACCTAAGAAAAGGTGAGAATTCAGACACCGTTCTTCTCTCACACAGTCATTGTCTTAAAGGTTTACAAAACTGAAATATTTCATGTTGAAATTTAGTTTAGCTGAATGTATCCTAATGCTTATCGCTACTTGAACACGCAGAAGGAACACACTGAGCTGAACACACAGTGGATTTTAATTCTAATATTATCATGGAAATACCAACAATTAATAAACATTATAGCTTACTTAGCCTTCTTATTATTAGGATCACAAATACAAATTGCTTTACAAATTGTAAAGCAAAAATAAAATTTTGGAATTTTGTTGTCCCACTAGTTTTCAAGGGTACTAGATAAATAATATACTATTAACTACTGTTCATTATGGTGAATGAGTAGTGAAATTAGAAGAGGCACAGTATCTATTTTTTAGTGTAATCTTAGTTTATTTTATGTTTTGGAGGGTATTTTACGTGAATCACAAACAAAACATATTAGATGCTTATACAAGTTAAATTTCTCTTTTCATTTGTAGTTACATTTGGATTCAGTAATATAAACTAATACATATTTTATTAATATTGAATTCATGATCACAAATCAAATTAAAAAGCAATCAAAATTATAACTTTATTGTCAAAATCAATGTTACTTTTTCAGAGTGTACGTATACCTTGGGTGTGTTCTTTGAAAGGAACAATGTTTTCACATTTACACAACAAAAAAAAAACATACCCTACAGCTATTATTATTCAGTTATTAACATTTTCTATGAATTCAAAAAAAAAAATTGAACCCAGTATCTTGCTGTAAGAAGTTTGTTGTGTACTGTATTTAGCAGTACTAGCAGGAATAATTCACACTCTATTATCAGATCTGTTATCACATATTATTTTCATTAGCAATTTTTGCAATAAAACCACCAAGTACTGAATTCCTCTTTTGCTTTCTTTTAAGTTCAGTGCGAAACTTATCTCGCTGAACTTAAAAAATGGTGACAGTATATTTTCAGCAGGGATCTTTGATTTTTTTTCCAAAGGTAAATGGTCATCGTTTGGTACTTGGAAATTCTTTGGCTTTGAAAAATAAAGAACATTTTGTTTTATTGCTTCAGTTCTGCCTTATTGGAACTCTGACAGCTCCACCTCATCATAAACCTAATATTGAGTCGGTCAATGCTGTTCACTCTAATCACAGGCTCCAGAAAGTGCTGGAACGCACCCATTTATATCCCACACAAATGGTGCAGAGAGTAAGTCTGAGACTTGGGATGACAATAGCATCATTCAATTTCACATGAAAGATCCATTCCTGAATTTCATTTCGCTACAGCTGATAAGCTCTGGCACCCAACATCTTGGAGAATCCTACCAAGCATTCTCCATCACTACTTCTGCAATTGCTTTTAAGACTTTGCCTTTCTCTTTTCTTGCAAGAATGCACAAAATGTTCCTCATAATACAAATTAATAGTGTTCCACTGGTTATTTGTCATATTAACACTTCAATTCCATTCCTTGTTCAGACAGATCGTACTTAAGGGGACAAGCATACAAGTTTTATATCAATATATAGGATTTTTATTATAAAACTTGGTAGCATTTTTTAAATAATGTATTGCATTGTCATCACTATTTAAATAGCATCACAAATGAAGGCAATGCGGATTCAAGGCAAAGGTAACTGTATTTTTATATAAAGTGTTTAGGCTGCCATGAAGGCAATGGCCTATCAGGGTTCAGGTTATATTTATGTGAACAGCAATAGGAAAACTAGCAACATTCAATTTTCAGAACATGACATAATCATTACACAAAACAAAGTCAACAAACTATCTGTAATTAAGTGGAACAACTAAAATCCTGTGCTTGTCCAAACAAACCCACTTGCCCAGGTTTTAGCCACGTAGTCAGGCAACTGGACAGGTTGACAGGTCAACAAGATAACACAGTCACATATGGTTACCTTGCTGTCCACTTGTCAATAAAAAGGAACACTACACTAGAAAAGAAAAATAAGTACATTTATATACAGAAACCATAATTTCCATGGGATATATTGATTATAAAAACACCGCTAAATTTTCAAAAAAGTCTTTTTCGAAGTGTGCAGCAAACTGTATTTCCATGTTCTTGATTTCAGCATAAAATGGCTTCAGTGGATTGTTCCCCCAAAGATTGATGAGAGTCATCCATTTGCTTTACAAATAAATCTGCATGTGAATGAAAAAAAAACTCTAGAAAAGCTGCCGCATAACAGTTGGCATGAGTCATGAGATTTAGGAGAAACTAACTATTTTCCATTTCATGTTTTGTCCCTATCATGTTTCCCAGGTGAGTAAAGCACACATTAAAAAATAAATTAAAATATTCTAACTCCTCCACCCTTTCTGGAATATTGTTGACCAACATTAGGAATATTTGAATACAGATAATCTAAAATACAGAAGCTTCAAAATACTTAAGACGCTCAAGAATTGAGCTCTGTTTGGATAAGTACTGTTTTTCATTTTTACTTGCATGTGGTGTAACGGAAAATACAGGAATGTTTATACAAGTATGTTTGTACACTATCTGTGAAGAAAATAACTATTTGATAAAGTATACAAATCAAGGAAAAAATGTTACAAAGGATGGAAATGAACTGGATTACATTTATTTGTACATTAGCTAACATTTTTTGCTCACTGAACTAACCTTAGCTGTGCTTATTCCTTTGTTATTAAATATATTATATATAAATATTATTACAAATAAATGTTTGTTTGTTCCAATTCCAAGAGAGTGTCTTGCAAAAGTATTCAGACCATTGCACAGTTTTCACACTTGTGGCTTTAAAGCAGTCATTGGGACTTTGAAATAGCAACTTATATTTCTTAAATACACAACTTATTCTACACATTAAATTAAAGAAAAACATGTAAACAGATATGAAAGATAAATAGTAAGATATTACGATTGGTTAAGTATTCAAATTCTTGCTGTGGCAAACCTATTTAAATTAAGGTGTTACAACCCCAAGTGTCTAGGGATAAAGGGGTGTAACATTTAGGATAATTTTTGGAAGCAGGTGGGTTCTGGTGAGGGAAGCGTGATAACAAGGGGTTGGTGCAAAAAGTGATAATTTTAAGCTGAATAAGTGACTAGTATAAAATAAGACACAATAACACACAGGGTAAGGGAACTAGAATGGTGCCAAAGAAAATAAAATAACAAACAAAAATGGATCTGGCTAGAAAAGTGAGGGAAAGCTAACCTGACTACAAAAGAAAACCCGAAACAAACAGTCTTCGACATCTTCAACACCCTAGCTAGCCTCCACTGACTACCCAAAACCATACAAGACAAACGGCACTCACCCGTACTAAACTAGTGCTACTAATACAAAATTAACTAAGTGTGTTGAATGTACCCAACAACCTAAACTAATGTTATACACAAAAGTTCACACAAAAACACAAGTGAACTAGGAATACAAAATAAAGGAAAACGAGAGTAATCAACAGGAACAGGGTACAAAAGAACACAAAAGTTGAACATATAATACGTTAGGGCAAGGTAATGGCAAAACAAGGATAACACAAACAAAAAAAAGTACAAAGAGATGAACAGAAACCAACAAAACAACAAAGCCTAAGCTATACGAAAACATACACACACAAAGCAAAATCACAAACCAACAAAGCCAAAGCCAAAGCCAAAGCCAAAGCCAAAGCCAAAGCCAAAGCCAAAGCCAAAGCCAAAGCCAAAGCAAAAACCAGAAGCGATAACCAAAGCTGAGCGGGACCAAAGTCAAACAAAAGGCCTCTTCCTTCTGAGAGCCCCCATGTTTTATACTGAATAAGATGCACTCTGATTGGCTGAGAAGCTGATTGATGATGATGTCATATGGAAACAATGGAGTAATGGTGGACCAATGGGAGAGGGAGAACAATCAAGGTCAGAAGTGTGGAACTTAACAACAAAGACACACACAGACCACACACTGGGTAACATAACGTGTACAATATTACCTTAATTAGTCACCATGAGCATGGTGAAGTTGATCATTTATAACTGGTAGACACCCAGACAGTGTCCACAAGCAGGTTTTTTCTCCAAACTGAGCAGCCAGGCAAGGAGGAAATTAGTTAGGGATGCCATCATGAGAAAACGTAGACTTATTAAGAGTTAAAATGGGAGAAAATGTCCTTGGATCAGCAATGTCCCAGTCATTCCACGAAGGGTTTTTTATGGATTAAACAAACAACAACATAAGAATTAACACATAATTTACAACTTCTTGCACCTGGGTGATGCTGTAAGGAAAATAACACAGAATGAGCAGCATTTCCTCTAAGGTCTTGGTACTGTGACAGTCACACACTTGATCATACCTGCAGGTCTCTTGCATTCATCCTGTCATCAGACTGATGTTGAAGACCAGATGTGCCCAACCAATTTCAACACATCTCCAAGCAAAAAAAAATACAGAGATAGCACCAGAATGGGTGAAGTTTATTTGTATTTAAATTTTCACATTTAGGATTTTAGTTATATATTTTGCAAAAGCCGTGATTAGGATTTAACTTAATTTATTACAAATTGAATCCTTAAGTGCACTGAAAATGGACAGACATACAGTACAGTTAAAAATTAAGGTTATATTATAAGTTTAAACATTGTGTAAAATCAAGATTTAGAAATATGTTCAGTCTTATTAATCTAAAATCATCCTTCTAAACATTTTTCACAAGATTCATATTGAAAAAATTAAGCATGTTTTGGTTAAATCTGAGGAAAGATTTAAAAAATACTATAAAAAAATATTTTTTTTAAATTTATAAACATAAATTTGACTGTTGCTGGCTTTCTCCACAAAATGGTCCATTTCAGTTACAGTAATGCCACTTCATGTTTGAAAGTTTATTTGCAAAAGTGCAAAAAGAAAAAAATAAATTAGGCCCCACCTGACCAAATATTACATTGGGAATACTAGTAAAAAATAATGGAACATACTGTACTCCTTCAGTAAAAGTGTATTTTGGAAAGAAATGCAAGTCAGAAACACCTATTCAAAATAAATTAAAGGTCTGACAGTGGATGTTGTTACAAGGGATCTATAACTAGTAAATATTGCAGATGAAACTGTGTTGAAAAATCTAATAGTAAATTTTGCTCTGGGCTATGGAATTGTGTATTGAAAGACTCTTGAAATGAGTGGCATTAGATTATAAAAATGAAAAATATTTTTATTTACTGAGTGTCATTTATTATCTATCACTAAAGATGTACAAAAAAATGGCACAGGAAGTGCTTTTAATTGTAACCTGCCATCGCAATACAAAGGAATGGAAAATGAAATGTATTAGCAAAATGTCAGTTACATGACAAGCACAAGGCCTTGGATTTGGCTAAAATAATGCAAATGTCTTCAGAGTAATATTGTTTAATTGGGACAATTGTCAATGTATTGTGTTGTTTCTCAGAAGTAATAATAATTAACAACTCCTTAGACTTATATAGTGCTTTTCTGGACACTCCAATCTAAGTGCTTTACAGGTATTGGGGACTCCCCTCCAGTACCACCAATGTGTAGTACCACCTCAATGATCCAATGGCAACCAAAGTGCTCACCACACATTAGCAATCAGTGGGGAGAAGAACAGAGTGATGAAGACAATGCATAGATGGGGATTATTAGGAGGCCATGACTGATAATAGCCCTACTCTTTTTGAGAAATGCCCCTCAATTTTTAATGACCATAAAGAGTCAGGACCTCGGTTTTTACGTCTCATCTGAAGGATAGTTCTTTTTTACAGTACAGTGTCCCCATCACAATACTGGGGCACTAGGACCCACACACACTGCAGGGTGAGCGCCCCCTACTAGTCCCACCAACACCTCTTCTATGAGGTCTCCTGCTTAGCTTCCAAGGGTTGCCAGTTGTGAATTGCAGGTTGATATAGCTGGTGTCTATAAAGTGACCCATATTGGCTACAAAATATTCAGCTTTTTGTAATTTCTTAATCTTTAAATTTGTAATTTGCATTTTCTATCTGATGGGGCCAAAATGAAGATCCCTGAAGCAGGTTTATTTAGTCAGGATGATAGATAATATTGATTAACATTATACCACTGAGAGTGCATCATGGCTTATTTATAAAAAGGAAATTGATCAAGCACTTCCATTTCTATTTGTGTCAGCAGCCATGCAAACACTAAGGAAAGATTAATCAAAATTCCTTTAAACACTTATTAAAAACTGCAGAATTCCTGCTTTGGAGGAAAAGTAATCAGACATACACCCCCACCGAGAGACTGAACTGCAAATCACTCTGGATTTTTTCAGTAATCATCACAAATCCTTAATCACAATCCCTGCACATTTTTCATTCTCACCCTCACACCTATTAAACCCTTTCTGGCACAGAGAATGAAAGCCTGTCTTCTGGTGTTAAAGGACAGGAGCTATAAAACTACACCTGTGCTATCGACTTTCTCTCTAAACTCTACATTCTTTTCTGAGTACTCTCTTCCATTGCTGCAGAAACCTAGACGCAGACCCTTGCCCTTCTCATCCTGTCTGTTAATATACACCAGATTCAGCGGATCAGCCAGTTACTCACAGAGCCAATCACATTTTCTCCTTTCCACATGTGCTACAATCTTACTCCCACTCGATGCTAATTATTCACTTAAGCCAGGTGTGTCTCATTTCTTCTCAAATAAGTGGCTAAGTCAAGTCAAATGCGTGTGTTACCATGTACAGTAAGTTAGGGATAGTAGTTAAACTTTTTTCACCTTTAAAACTAGAGATTGTGAATGTCTTAGCTTTTTTAGTCTTTTTTTGTTTCACCAATAGTTCAGGAGAGCTCCCTGCTTTCACTTGCACTACTCTGTGTATAAATATTTTCCCCCTCACACATGTACGTTCGCAACTCCCTCCTTGCAAAACGACTTGAGGGGTCCGTCAGTCTTGTCCTGATGTTCAGCTTGCTTTTTCCTCATTGGGGCAGCTTAAGCCAATAAATAAAACTAATCCAAGTAATGCATCTTGGGCTAAAGTATTGAAGTAAATTTTGCAGAGTGTGAGCTTTCTAAAATAGGTTGCACTTGTAGCAATGTATTTGAGTAAAGTCAGTTAATGCTACAAACTGCTCAATAACGTGAATGATGAAGGTGACAGATATATCTATGACATAATGTACATCTTTTTCACACTGTAAGCTCACATCAACAAAGCAGAGTTAATGACCAAGACAGATGAGCCACTGAAAGCACACTTATAAGCCTCAGGGAACACTGCAGCACCAATGACACAATTCTGTTTGCAGAATGATGGTCACAATCTTGCATGGACTTCGGTGAGATATAAATCAGAGATCTCTAGAGTAGGGTCTAAGGTTTGCTAATTGCTGAGCTATATGGGAGTCCTATAAATAGTTCTACATATATGAATAAAATATTGGGTTTTGTTATAGTGAAAATGACTCTCACAACACACAAATTGGAAAAAGGTAAAACTGCAGATGTTGAGGAGTCAGTTTAACTAGCTTCTACTTCCAAAGCTTTACCTACAGAGATTACTACCCATAAATAGTCTCCTCCTAACCTTTTAGAAGTTTTAGGAGCTACTACTGCATGAGAGCTTCAGAATGCAAAACTTCTGGAGCTTATATAAATTACTTGTTTTACTCAGTTTCTATTAGAACTATATTTGTAGGTACTGTAGGCAAGGTGATGAGGCCCAAAATTCATATTATGGAATATTCAACAGTACTTATGAGTCTGAATCATCATTTAACAGCTGCTTATTCCACTGGAAATAACTACTGTATGTACTGTAGCATGTTGAACATTCTTCTAGTGTGTTTAGACAATAATAAACCTAGAAAAAACACTTTATTATCCTGTATTTTAATATTCTTTACACAAGTACAGAAAACTTTCTTTTTTCTCATAAAGTATGGTGAACAAGATGTGCATCACATCTGGTGCAAAAACTCATTGTCCTTCATAAATTAAGGGAAAATAGTTATTGAAAGAATTAAGCATGCACTGTGTTTGACAGCTTCTGATGAGGAATTAAATATTTATTACAATAGGCAAAGGAACTAAGTTCATTAAAAATGTTACTGCCTGAGACTAATAAGGTGTTGTAAGTGGATTTTGCTTGACAAAAGACTAATCAGATTCTTTTGGAATGTAAAATCTCTTAAGAAATGTGGTTGATTCCTTTAGGAAAAAAAAGATCAAATTATGCTTTTGAAAACAAAAGTGAGGAATGAATGCAAGCTGATAAAATAAATTAACAACGCTTGAAATATTTTGGGCCATACCCAGTGCATGGGAAGAGAGCAATATTTCCAAAACCCAAAGGATCTGTCATTTTATTCCAGTGTAGATACCAAATAAATTAATCCAAACTACAGCAAATTATGGTCTAAGGGCTAAAAATGTCAATAATAGAATAAAGTCAGAATTTAGCATTTAGAAACAAGAAAATTATTGTTGGGTTGTTAATAGAATAACACTTTTAGTTGACAAAACTAGCCTCCAAACTTCTATTTTGTGTTACAACTTTTATTGCATATGCAAGAAACAGTAGCTTAGTAATAAAACAATATTACAGTTATAAATACAGCTGATAGATTACTGTACAATATTTTTACATAGTTCTGTATATATGAATAAAATATTGATTACTTTTATAGTGAAAATGATTCTCACAACACACAATTTGGAAAAAAGATAAAACTGCAGATGTTGTGGAGTCAGTTTAACTAGCTTCTACTTCCAAAGCTCCACCTACAGAAACTACTACCCATAAATAGCGTCCTCCAAAAATTTTTAGATGTTTTAGGAGCTACCAATGCATGAGAGCTACAGGATGCATAATTTCTGCAGCTTATATCCATTTCTTCTTTTACTCAGTTTCTATTAAAACTATATTTATAGGTACTGTAGGCAAGGTGATGAGGCCCAAAATTGATAGTTGTTTGGACCAGGGGTGCCCAACCAGTCGATCGTGATCGACCAGTCAATTGTGGAGTGCTTGCCAGTCGATCGATCACAATAATGTTTGGCAAAAAATAAATGGGCTATTTGACTACTTATTTTGATAGCCTAAAATTTAATTCAGATCTATACATGTAATGTCATACATTTTACTACCCTTGTGTGTGTTTAACCCTTGTCGAATGGGTTGTAAAAGTCTCTTCCCTGACTGCTGGCTGACACTGAAAAAAAGGCTACAGGAGCTCTGTAAATAAAGAATGGTGTGTGTGCTATCCAAGAACGTTCTCTTGGTTATTACCGCACATCAGTGGAGCGAAACAGACTGGCCGAGAGAAGCCTGATCTGAAGAAGGTTCCAAGACCAAAATGTTGTGTTTTCTTTCTTCTCTTTTCAGCATGGAATAAAGCTATTACTTGTTCCTTTGCAGCCTACGCATGCTGACACAGCTACCCACCTGAACTAAGAAAAATATACATTTTAGGTATGAGTAAGCTTTCAATGAGCACCATAGACCTAGTTTCTAGTGAACAACCTTTTGCTGATTAATAGCATACCCAAAAAAACAGAATGTAATAAAGAATATCTAACCATGGAAAAACTAACATAGAAAATTCCAATCCCTACCCCTCCCACTCCCCATGAAAGTCCTCATACTCTAAATTTGCATTATCAAAAGTCAGTTAAAATAAAAAAAACAGCATAGAAGAAAAAAGATAAAGAAAAAAAAGAATGTCAAGAGAACTGAAAAAAGAAAACTACTGTACAGCAGAAGCTTTGTAATTTCTTTTGAAGACTCCCAGGAGCAAGCAGTCTGGTCTCCAGCTCCATACATCCAGGCCATAGAAAACTCCAGAAACAAAACACCCAAAAGGGAAAGGAACCATTGACACCAAATTGCCAGCACAGGGCTATCATCTTCTTAACTCCTGAGAAACAGATTCTTCTTTGTGAAATAATTTCAGTAAAGAATCATCACTCAAAAGAGTAGCTGTGGAAGACAGGAGATATTTCTCTCAAGTATTACAGACAAAGACATTTTTCCCCCTAAAAAGTGAATATCTGGACATTCCCAAACAATTTGATGCACAAAACATTCCCATCACATGCTGAGTGCACAGAATACAACTAGAGAATTAGTCAATTAGATTAAAAAAAATTTATGTGGGTTTAAATACTTCCTCTTAATACATTTTCCAGATTTTGCAGAAGCAAAATATTTTAGAGGAATTTTTCAAATTATTCAAAAAACTTTACCATGAAATATTCTCGTCAAAAGATAGATCTGTTGACTAAATAAATATGTATGTATATAATAGAATTCTTATCACAGTGTTTAACTAGGAAAATAATATTGTAAAATGATTGGGCAACTGCTAGATAAAACAGAGGGATTATTAAAGAAGGAACTGTAAAAACCATTTTGTCTTCAGTTTAATATGTCTCTCTGCTTCATGCCAAATTGTGACTAGATACAAGATAATAAAGCTGAATTATCAGTTGCACCGTCTTAGAGTTGTGCTATGAAACAGGAATGATGATGAAGCTATACAGTGTCCACACAAAGCCCAATTACCCAAAAACAAGAGTTTAAAATTTGGTAGAATCAGACCACCATTAGGGTTTACATGTTGTAACGTAGAAATCTTAAGAAGCAGCCATTTGCCTTTGCAAACTAATTATGAAAATTGTGAATTAATTAATCCCACTCCAGGCTATTGAACATTTTTTCTGCATCGATCGACACTACTGCAGAAGCAGTTTTATAATCAGAAACCGATTGAATTATTATGGAGGAAATGATGTGCAGTATGCTATCCAAAACCAATTACAATTAATTAATCCCATCTGATCCTTATGCTATGATTTGTTTATGAAAACTGTTAGACTTTTAGCAAAGAAAACAGCATAGGTTCACATCTGAACCAGAAAACAAACCTCGAACCCGTTTTTCTGCGGTAATGAAACACCAGCAGTACCTACATCCCTTAGAAAAGTATGATATCAACCAAAAGTGGGTTAAGTACGTCCTCTGGAGGGATGCCATGGAACTTGGGTGATTTTATTTTGTTCATGCTTTTTAATGCATCCTTTAGCTTCTCCAAAGTGATCAGGTCACCTAATTACAGTACTTCACTTTTTGATAAACAAGGTAGTGAAAGATTAAAACTGCAAATATCTGGAACATTTTCATAGGAAACTTTAGAGATATACCAGACAGAATATAAACAGCAAAAATCTTCAATAATTTGATCAGGGGACTGTTTTGATAAAGGGGATATTTGCTATAAACAATCTACTAAATAACTGGTTCTGCTGCCTTGGAATTAATACTTTTGGCTCATCTTCTGAAATTAGAAATTCACCAGAGAGAATCAGAATAAGAATTGGATCTTTCTTTGTAATCTTTGTAATTTTTAACTCTGAAGTTAGTTTTTAAAGTATATTTAATCAAGGCAACAAAATGGCATGGTGTTGCATAAAAGTAAATATAATTTTCTGTTATCAGTATTAAATATACAATCATGTGCCCTTTAAAAGAAAGGAACATCCAAGCTGATGGGTTCTTTTATGGTGTAAATTACATTGATTATGAAGTATTGAAGAAAAACAAATGTAAAAAAGAAGAATGAAACATTTATTTACAATTAACAAACATCCAGATTATTTACAAAGACTATATATAAGTCTCTGAGCCCAAGATTTCTACCATCCAAAGTTTCAGCACCTCTAAATCAAATGAACCTTAATGAAAACTTACAAAAAACATGGAAGCTATGGGAAATAATACTGATTTCTTTTGAACAAAAGATACTCTACAACATAGTCTACTCCCTAAATCTAATGACAAAATTGTGAAAAGCACTCTTGACAAATAATGCATTCAGGACATACAAAATCTACATTGCTGGTCTTGAAAGTAAATGCACCTTCTATCAAATGTAACGTAAATGTACTTCTGTTCTCTTTCATAATCATACATGCCTGTTATGTATTCTTCTGTTCACGATTAGAAGGGCAAAAAGTTTGTGTTTTGGTTTTGTAGAAACCAGCTTTAGAAGATAAGAGAAAATGAACTCAACAAGATCTATGGCCAATCCTATCTCTTATAGGACTAGTCTTTCTGGACCAGACACTATTCTCAAGAGAGTTTTTTGCTGAGGTGTAAGGGATTAAATGTATTTTGATAATGGTATTATAATTATATGGGGACAGCTATTTCCATCTTTAGAAGTAGTCTTTTTGTTACCTTGGCAATATCACTGCACAGGGTTATGTTGATAACTCTTACCTATTCTCCATCCATTGCAGGCAGGCATGTTTCAGCATGATAATGCTTGTCCTGGTGGCAAGGATACAGTATGTCAACAGTATGTCATCTTGTTCTTCTTTGTGACATAGTGCTGTAATACCTGTGGGATCAATTGAGTAAACATATGTCACTATCATCCATTGGTAACTAACAGTATGTTGAACTACTTGTTTCACATATTGAATAGAGACGTATCTAATATAAAATTACTCAAACTCATAGTCATGGTCACTTGTTTACCCAGCTTGTAAAATTGCTAATGATCTCCACATAGAAGCCTATCCTTGCCATGGTGTCATTGCACTGACTTCCTGACATTTTTTGAGTAAACATTACTCAAAAAATGGTTTTCCGAACTCATACATCAGAAAGACCACCGAAACTAAAATTATTCTGCAGCTAGGATCACACATTCTCCCTTCCCTTAACGACAGACTACTGTTCTTTTAAATTTTCTCCATTCATTGGAAGTTTCATTTCACACCTCTTTGCACCCATTCTGACTTCACACCTCTTGATAGGCCTCTCTTTCTGTCCCCTACTCCCGCCTCTCACTCCTCCTCCCTCCCAACCTTTGTTCTCCTGCTACTTTACCTTTGCCTACTGCCCTGTCTCTCTCACACCTGAAGAAAGCTCCACGGCCGAAACGTTGTGCTCTCTTTCTTCTTTTTTTCAGCATGGAATAAACCTATTACTTGTTTATATGTGAATTGGCTCCTCCTTTTTTACATAACATGAAATCACCAGATTATGGTTTACTACCACACCTTCAGATATTATTCACCCCCTTGTATTTGTTATGTTGCAAACCCACATAGAAAAACATTTTTATTGGATTTTTTGTCACTGACCCACGCAATTTACTTTAAAATGTCAAAGTAGAACAAAGGTTCTGGAAATGTTGTGAATTAAAAAAAAACTCTGAAATGTCTTGAACCGACAAGTATTCGCCCTTCTTCCATAAAGCTCCAGCACTCCCAGGTGCATGTAATTTCCTTGTGTGCTAACTCTAAAAGATTAATGGAGTCCACCTCTAATGAATTTGATTGGCTGATGTGATTTGAGAAGAAATACACAAACTCTCCCATGAAGACCAAGTAGCTATCAATTCAACCCCAGGATGGAATTCTCCTCATTACATAGGAATGCACATGACGTGTGGTATCCACCTGGGTGACACACAACAGTCATCGTGTTCTTGAAAAGCAGATCAAGTAGAGAGCTGAGAAACTGCTCCACAAACTGAATTAAAGGGTCAATTTTAGTAGAATGAAGCCCGAAGAGAAATTTGAGACATTATATTTGACACCATTGCTTTTATCAATAGTGCCATAGGATCTGTAATGAACAAGTAGCAATGATCTTGGTTCCACAACTCATGAGTATTTTTTATTGATTTTATTTAGTGATCTCTTTTTGCAAGTCAGTATTAAATTCTTTTATTTAAGTTCTACCTGTGGAAAGCAAGGAGTGGCTACACATGACTGAATAGGATCAGACTTTTTCTTGCCTGATTCACTATCTATTATAAGCCTCTACATTGGTAAATTGTCCTGGCAGACTGAAATCACTGTCTATCCACCAGCTTGTCTCTCATGGTGCTAGCAGTCCTTAGTTGTCTTGACTGCCACGTCAAGTTTACTTGGCTTACTACTGCAGTTTGCAGGCTCAGATAAGAGTCTATTTCAATGGATGTATGCTATGTTTTGAAGATAAGTGGTGTCATCCCATTCTGTTTTTACCATTATCCACTACAGATATCTACTGTATGTCCACTCCTGAGCATTTACTGTTCAATGCCTTCATTTGGCCCTAAAGTCTGAGTCTGATCTTTCTGCTTGTAGCTTGTCTGTACCTGTCAACAAACCTGTTTTTTATGGTTGATCTTGTTTGATTATCATCTGACTTCAACAGTGATTCCTGTGTATTTGAGATTTATATCCATATTTTTCTGACTTTTCCATGTCCTTGAGTTGCATGCTGTCACTACTGTAGCATTTTCAATATAAAAAGCGCATTGTTTCCTTAATGTACTTAATGTATTGGTTCGTACTTTAAAGGCCCAAATAACTGTAAAGAGATTCTGGTTGCAGCTTTACAATATGCAGTTAAAAGGCAACATCTCTTGATTTTGGAGAACTAAGCATTCTAGTTTACCTTGAAATCATGGTATTGTTTTAAACAGTTTTTACAGTCTCACTAATGTTCATAATTGTGTAATAACTCTAAAATTTTAAATTATGTTAAATTAGTATTATTTAATATTCACTTTTTTACAAAGAAGACCACTCCTGAAAGATCTTTATGTTTAACTTAAATGTGCTGTTTACTAAATCAGGTTCTTCCCTGGTACCTTTATTTATAGAATATATATACAACTAGTAGAGCAGGAAGGGTAGTAGTTATACATCTGCTTACCATTGCTCTGACACCATTCACTGTACCAATTTTTAAATCATTTAAATGCATGGCACTGATATTCATTTCAATCTTGCCTCTAGCGACACTTGTATATAGGACACCAAAGCAGAATTCTGTCTTTTATTAAGAGTTTTCAACTGTTTTCAAATCTGGTGCCAGATTTTAAAAGGATTTTAATTTTAAGAGATTTTAATATTTATGTTGATTCAGCAGTGTTTTCCTCAGAGCTACAGTATATGCTCTTATAAATATTTTTATCTTTATTCACTATATGATCATGCCCAATCTGCACATTTCTCAAACTGAACCTTATCATACGTAACCTGCCTTTTAGAGACAGGCATACAGTATCCTAGAAGAGGACATTTTGGACAACTCAAGCTTTTGTTGTGATCTGTAAGTTCTACTATCTATTTACAAATTTCAACATCAGCATCAACATTAAGTTCTCCTGTCATTGATCCTTAGCCTACTAGCAAATACTTTATACAGTATGATTGCAAGGGAGGGGGTATTAACAAAACAGAAACAAATAAGAATCAGTTCCTGACACCAGATTTCTTTGCCAGATAATTATATAGATGAAATGTAATTTCACCCTGTAAAGTCAGGAATCCCATGTGTACAATGGAACATTTATTGTTTATTATGCTGGGCATCTTGGCAATGAATTATTGACCAGGCAACAAGCTTGGACATATCTACAAAACATAGAATGTTTCATAACTGTTAATTACAGATACTGTATATATGATATGTGAGTTCCAAAGTTCTAAAGACATAGAGAAATACAGAATTCTATCCTTAAGATCTAAACACAAAACAACTCAGAAGGCAAAACCTCCGTCCTATTAAACAAAATTATTCTGCCCAGAAATAAATGTATTTTCTTCATGAACACTAAGAAATGAATGGGAACCAACTTTCTTATTCCAAATTTATTTCCACAGAATTTCCACAAATAAAAAAGACAGCAGATGTGTACCTTATGCATCTTTTTGTCATTAAAAAAATGGCACATTATAGGAAGGCTCGGAATTCTTTTGCAAGGCACTGTATTCCCATTTTATACCACCATATTTTCTATCCTGATGACACCTAAATCTATATTCACACAACTCCAGACATTAATCAAGCATTATCACCTTGCCACACTGATTAGATGATCTTAAAAATGGAGGCAACACATTTTACACCTGACTTCTGACAAGAACAAAGTTATGTTGATTGGCTCTCTTTATCAGTTCTACAGCTGGGTCAAGTACTGATGCTGCTGGAATCAGTCCAAAGATTCAGATCAGGAATCTTGATTTTACTTTTGATCCAAGCCTTGCACTTGAAGTGTATGTTCACAGTGTTGTAAAGGCATCTTTTCCATCTTTATTATTGTTCACACCCATTCCCAGCTGGTGCAGAGAAAAGCTAACTAATGTACTGTATTTATTTTTTCTCAGGATTTTTGTTTCTTGTAATGCAGTACCAATACATGTAAATAGATAAATAGTCCTCATGTTTTAGATCAGATATTTGATGGATATGTGACTCCCTGTGGATTTCAGAATAAAATTCAAAATACTGCTTCAGCTTAATTGTTTTGGTTTCTGACTATATATGTGGGCTGTAACCTCCCAAAAAACCTACATGTCATTTGTGCTTTGTGATTTCTGGCCTTATCAAAAACTACACTCTTACTGTAACTTCAAAAGACAATGCTTCCTGTTGTGTTGCTTCAAATTAGATTTTGCAAAACAGTCAAAACATTAAATGTTTTAAGACTTGTACTGACATCAACCTTTACTTACTACAGTGCACTACACTCTGCAAAGGAGTACCATAGAGTGATTTACAGAATAACTCAGCAGGTGACACAGCAGGACAACTTGTAGGCACAGAGAGGAAAACAGACTTCCAGTGGGAAAAGAATAATAATCCTCCCATGGGCCAAGCTACGACTTCAGGTAATGAGTTTCTTAATTACGGATCATGGGCAATCTCATCACTGTAGTAAAACATTAGCACCCTCTCTTTTAATTCTGTTTACTGTGTTCAAATATAGAACCATATGCTAATATATATTTTTATTCTGGATTTTTATAATAAAATGCTTTGAAGTGTATCAGTTTACTTTCTGAATTTGCTTTTGGAACACTAGAATATATAACAACATACTGTATATAAAGAAAGAGATACTGTACATTCACATTTACTATAAGAATGCATTTACAATAAAAGAGATAAAATTCAATTCTCAATGTTTGCCTTCCTTGTTAAGTACATTGAGGTACTGTACCATTGCAGCAGTTAATTTCGAGATATACACAATGATAGGGGAAATTCTTTTAATTATTCAAACAATGTGAATTTGCAGAATATGATAATGGAAATATTTTACTTAGCAAATGAACAGAGAGAAATGTAAATCTTCTGCTTATCAATTGTTGCCCAACAAACCCTGCTATGATAATGTAATCTTTCTCATTGCCAGTATTTAATGTATAGAATATTAAATTGTAGTCTGTGTTACAATCTAATCAAATCTGTGTTCACTCAAAGCTTGCTAAGCTAGCTGGTACTGTGTAAAATGCTGTGCTAAGAGTGGCAGCAAATAAGGCTCTAGTCATAAAAGACAACATTTAAATGATCATGTGATACTGAGTCTAGGGAAACTTGTAAATAGAGTATTAAACTGTTACTGTACCAGAGACTTAACCAGTAAATATTGAGGCAGCAAGACATTTGCCAGTTTATTTAGTTATCTTTGACTATGAATTAATATTTTGCAATGCAAGCAGCTCAGTGGTTACACTGTTGCACCTATTGTTTGAAATGCAGGAAAAGCAATGAGAATGTTGGTTTTGAGTCGAATGTTGGAGTATTGTTGGTTTGAGTCACAGGTATATCAGTGTTGTCTTCTGTATTCTCAATGGTTATAGAGGGAAAAGTCTGAGGGTTATAGAGGGAAGAGGTCTGTCAAAGTCAAGGGAAAATCACCCGAACTAATCTCAGTTTCTCTGAGTGTAATAAGATAGCAACACTCCCTGTTAGACTTTATATTCAGTATAGAGGAATTAGACAAGTAGAATGATGGGTGTTCAATCATGAATTGGATGCACATCACTTCAGTGGTGGAAAGGAAACTGAAATAGAGAATTCAAAATGGACAGAACTGATAATCTGCAAAAGAGAACCTATCTTCCTTGCCCAGGGAAGCAAAGCAAAGACTGAGCCAAAGATATACAAATATTAAGTCTTAAGTCAAAGTTAAAGCCTCTGACTGGAAAGATTAGCATCTTATTTACTGTGCTTGTTCTGTTTAATAAGGGACTAAAGTCAGTTAGAGCGGTGAAGTGAGCTAGGATGTTTTCTATTTTTGGTTTGATTACGCTGGCCAGATTGTGCATAACTCGGGTAAACATAGTTACCAAATTAACAAGTAAAGGTTTTTTCCATGCTGAAAAGAGAGGAAAAGAAACAGAACATTGCTGCAACCAAAACGTTGTTTTAATAATTTTACAATAATAATATAATATATGAACTACTATACAGTAGTTACCAAACTACTCCCACTTTTATCACCCCGTGACACAGTAACACTTTGATGAGTATAAAAAATGTACTAAAAATGTGTGTATTTTAGATATGATGGGTATGAACTTTTGCCACCATTGTGATTAAGTTATCATTAATGGCTGACCATGATATACTTCAGAGACACTGATTAGTGAGAGATCTGATTAAGCAAGGAGAACAATATCCTTGTATCATTACTATACTAAAGTACTAAATAAAAATTCCATGCACTGCAGCTCTCTGTCTGGATTGCTCACACTCTGCAGTTGGCCAAAATGTGATGGCCTGCATAGGAGTGTCTAGTTGATATAGAACTCTTGCAGACTTGATGGCAACCAAATTGTAATGGTACTACTGTACATTAATCAGATCCTTGAACTTCACTTGCATCCCTTTCTTGTGTGCTAATCTGGACATGACAGCATTTTAACACGAAAACACGCATACCCATGCCGTTGGAATAACAACAACTTTTTTCTGACTTAAACCCCACTGAACATCTGTTGGAAGAGTTGATGGCATGGACTGTTAAGAGACCAGTAAAAAGGCCTGTGCTTTCCCAGGCTCTACCTGAGGAATCCCACAAGACAGCATAAACTACCTGTATAAAATGTAAAGCCTGTACTGCTAAAATTAGCAGATTAACAAAAATAAGCTATTTGTGAAACAGAAAAAAATGTGAGCTCATTAAGTTTATTTGTTGTCTTTAAAACTTAAACTCTGGTATGGTTATTTGTTTATATTTATTTATATGGTACTTATATTAATACACATATAAGGTTAACACTGCAGTCAGGACTGTTTTAGATAACGTGTCATGAGGAGGTTCACTTATAAACATGGTGCAGATGTCTCTATAAAACTGTATTTTTCAATAATATTCAATTAATACTGATTCAGGTAAAAAAGAGTAGGCCAAATGCTGTTCAAGTTCTGCTAATTTACCCTTTTATTTAATGTATACTCATGATTAATAGATTCCATATAAAATATTTACAAGCATGTTTTGAAACGTGATAAAACAAGTTGCAAATAATTGATTACATGTTACTTACTTTCAGCACTTATTTGATTTGGGATATAATTAAATCAGGCCTGCAGCATGCCCTGAATCTAAGCCTAATACACATATCTCCATTGTTTTAATGAGGCATAGAAAAGTATTAAATTAAGAGATGGAACACAAATAAGAAGAGTTTTATCTTGGATCTATAACATGGAACATGTGTTTTTATTTCAAGATTATTATTCCACACTTCTTGATATGACGATGTCACTATATCATCATGCCTTTAGATTATAAAGCATGATACAACCCTGCTTTTTTATGCAGCAGTTCATAGTTTATGCCAAAACAAAATATTTTGCATTGTGCGTCACGTTTATGGAAAACATTTTTAAAGAGAATTAAAAAAACACTTTGAAAGTAGAGTAATAAAAATGCATCAAGAAACAGACACAAATGAACTAAACATTGCAAAATGCAGACAAAGTTGAGAGAATTTCCCCCTCCAATAAACCCTATCAATCTCAGAAAGGTTAAAATCCAAATCTTTTCACACATAATAACTCTATCATGAAACATGAGCAGGAAACTATCCTTAAACTGCTTATATTCCGGGACTGTATCAAAACACACTGAATAAAAGGATTTAAAGATAAATTAAGTCTTTCACTGTAAATAATAGATCTAACTACCCAGAAAATAAGTATTTTAAATATTAATGTTAATCAAATTTTTTAAAAGTAATCTGTTAAAGAGAGCATGTTCTAATTTCCATGCTTTTTATTTCTTTAAAAAAAACATTTTAATCAATAAAATTCCTGAAATGCTATATACAGGTACCTGTATATTTTCAAAAAAAGTTAATGCATATGCCACAACAGTAGCGTGATTTGCAAAACACTATATTGTTACAAATGGGGGGTTATGAAAATCATGAATAGCAGTAAATGACCAGGAGGATAAATCAATAAGTAAATTAAATAATTGTAACCCCCAACTTTTTTTTTGCCAAGAATATACATGCACTACAATTGTATATACTACACTACAAATCTTAGTCCTCAAACATGTGCAGAACATATTGAAAAAAGATGGGTTTTAACAGTGTATTAGGTTAGGATTATAGTGAAACATGACACTTTGAGAGCAATTTGTACATTACAGGAAAATGAAATCACGTTAGTCGGCTTGTTTACTACAGTTTGTATTTTTCATCATATTTGAACTAAGGTTAAAGCTATTATTTTATTAGGATAAATGTTAGACATTCCCTGAACATATTATGCAAAATGATTCTCTCTTACCTCAGAAATATCGCTAGACTACGCCCTATGTTATCACTAACCAGTGGTGAAAAGCTGATCAACACATTTGTATTCTCTCAAATTGACTACTGTAATGCTCCACTCGCTGGGGTATCTAAATCTACTTTGAACAAACTGCAGTATGTCCAAAAGTCAGCAGCCAGAATCCTGACCAGGTCTAGTGCAAGTGATCACATTACTTCTATCCTGGAGTCCTCGCGCTGGCTTCCTGTCAAATTCCATGTGGACTTTAAAATCCTCATACTCACCTACAGTATAAGGCTCTGCATGGCTTGGCACCTCAGTACCTGTCTAAACTATTATCGCCCTACTCCCCACCTCACAAACTTCACTCGTCTAATTCTGGTCTCCTAACTGTCCCCAAAGCCCGTCTACTGTACATTGTATGGGTGACAGGGCCTTCTCCTGTTATGCCCTCAAGCTCTGGAACTCTCTGCCCAAGGATATCAGAGAGTCACCTTCTCTAAACTCCTTCAAATCCAGACTCAAAACCTTCTTCTTTAGAAGAGCCTTTACTTAACTGCTTCCATTCTTCACCCCTCTGCATTTTTTAGTACCACCATCCACGGTTTCCTCTGTATTTTGTAATTGTGTTTTATCTTGTGTTTTCTTTTTATTTATTGTTGTTGTCAGTCTGTAAAGCGCTTTGAGAGGCCACCTTTAAAGGTGCTATATAAAATAAAGTTTATTATTATTATAATACATGCATTTTAGTGGGACTGCTGTTTTAGCTATAAAACTCTTTGTGAACGCATTAAACATTTAACAATAGTACAAGCATTGCACTCAGACACTAATCTCTTAAACTCATTCAACTCAAACTTTTAGATATTTTGACCACAGGTTTAAAACTCATTTTGCTCACATTTTACTAATTAACTAATATAAAGTTTAGAAGCATAATATAAACCTTTGTATTTTGGGAATATAAATTCAATGTAGTTAGTGTTTTACATTTTTTTTATTTGTTGCCAGACATTCTCTTCCAATTTCATATTTACCCTGACATATTTTACTCATAATTTTCATCTCAGAAAAATGTGTTTGTCTTTACATTGTAAATAATTGACTCTGACTTAATATGTACAATTTCAAACTATACTTTAAATCATGTCATAATATGATCGTATTTCCTTAATGGCTCTCCCACATACTGTATTAGAGTTTGCTTCCCTTACCTTAACAGTTTCATTCTGTATTTAATGTTTGAAAAGACTAGATCAAACGAAATACTCTTGTAGGTGTATTACAGATTTGGTGACCCACAAATTCAGCAATTCTTTTACTTTGTAGATAACTACGCCACCTAGCGATTATAAAGATTGTCAAGACCCTTCTTTCCTAGTAACAAGTTCTATTCATTGCTCAGAATCACAAGTGCACATACAGACCTGCAACAGAGACTAATATATTTAATTGCCCTTTTATTTCCTAGTGGTTAACAACATTCAACACCATCTATTCCATACCTAGAGAGCAGTATATAACAACGATCTCCAAAGATCACATATTCCAGACCAGCACAAACACAGGATGTCCAGAACAATATGGTTTCCTCATGTCCCCCACATCCTTGATTTTTCAGTCTACTGTCGGGGGGGAAGATGATACCAAAGACTTTCTCAGATGCTCCCTATGGAGCCCCTGGTGTTCTGAGTTCTCTTCCAGGTCCAATGCTATAATCTATCTTGCACACCTTCCTTCTTCCAAAGGTCCTGTGTTCTCCCTTGACTGCAGCTTTTGAAGCCTTCTTAACAAGGGCTCATGGCCGATTCCCCAGGGGGGGTGGAAGTGTACCTGCAACGCTTTGTTTGGGCACAACCAGCTGCCCTGGTCTGGTTCAGGAGATGGCTATACACAGTCGGCAAGATGTAATGATGTATTATGTCATTGCATCCTGTCCTTAGCCCCCCCCATGCCAATTACAGGCAATGAAACCTGCTTAGCAACCCCAATGTCACCTTTGAATGGTGTAGTAATTTCATGGCATCTGTGCTAAGAGAGCCTTAATACAAGGTAGGAAACACAGAGGATAAGGTATGAAACTGCATCAACCTAGTGTGTCACTGGCTTATCAATGCAACTTCATGTCTGTACAGACCATGACACATGGTGCTCTCCCCAGATCCATTCTTTCACTCAGTGACAGGTGCTCTTGCAAACTGTGTAAGAAATCAGCAACCATGTCCATGTTGTCACTTTCTGCAGCTTGCACTCCTGCAGGTTTTTCTCAGGCTACTTTATGTGAGGAAAGGTGAAGTTTCCTATAAAGTATTCTCATATCAATTCTTCATTTCTTTTGTTATAAAGTGTTGCATTATAATTAATATCTGCATTTGCTGGTCTGTAGAATACTCCTAATACTTTAGTTTAAGAAATGTTAACAGTCATTCAAATAAGAGTTTGAATATTCTTTGATACAGTATATCGAGGTACACTTCCCTGTTTTGCCTTTCCTATTTCTCTGAGCAGTATGAATATTGCTTTTATCTACATCTTTTCATAACAGGAACTTTTGTTGGTGCTTTATGTTTTTCAGAACTAGAAAAGACACAAAGTAATATACATATTTCCTCTGCTACTAACATTGAAACCATATCAACCTTGGTGCCAAATTGCTTAACAATAGTATTTCAATACAATGAAACCTGCTTGGAAGCTTTCAAACCAGCTCTCAGTTTTCTAATTTCCCTTAGGGTTTATGAGGAGGCTGGAGGCATAGGGCAATGTTAATCACTTGAAAAATTCTGCACCACTTAAACCCGCTGGTAAATCAGCAATGCATTGTGTGGCCTTCTCCATGGTGCATGTTGTCAAAGAAACTGAAAATTCTTGAAAAGGCTTGATTTTCTGAGCACTCATGGTGTGTTCTTTTATTTTAGCTGTTCTTTTCTTATGATCGAATGATTTCTAGTGTTTGTCTAAATAACAACCTGCAAGTTTAATTGCATCATTTTTAATGCGTACAAATTTAATTGTTGATAAACTATTAGAGTACAAAGGGTTAAAATAACGTATTTATTATCTGGATCAATTTAATATGACATTGCAATAATCTTAATATTATTAATTATTTTTATTAACAGTATTCTTGGCTAGGGAGTATAACTGCATTTATATGATTATGAATCAGATTTTTCCTGGCCTTGTACATGATGAAGACAGATTTACAAATTAAAATTAAAAAATACACTAAGTTAAAATTATACACAAATGCTCATTCTGCACAACAAAGAAATTAAAAGGACTACTTTTTATTCGGTGAAAAAACAACCATTTAAATAATGAAAGTATTTAATGTCTCTTACAGTATGTTTTATTGATTGGGTCACAAGTGGATGGTTAAGATATTTCCCTGTCTTTCACTGTGTTGTCAAACTAAGCAAAACCTAATAATTTACTCATCTTATTTGACCTAGTTGTAAATTATTAAGACTGCCACATTAAAGATTAAACACTCAAGTGACCAGGCCATTCCTGTTATAAAACAAAGTCATTGGGTCATTAAAGACAGCCTCCATAGGAATGGACTATAGCATAAACACAGGAACAGAGATACAGAGAAAAGAGGAAGCAACCCTTAAACTTTGTGCCATAAGAATACATTTCTGTAGAATAGAGAAATTTGTTAAGAGTGGGAGACTTACTTCTGATTAAGATCTATTTTGTTACTCAGGATGCAGGTTCTCTCCCTAAATTCAATTAAGCTGTTTTATGTATTTAGTTCAAGTTCAAGTTTATTGTCATTATACTCATATACAGTACAGGTACAGTATATGGTATAACAAAATGCTATTTAGCTAGCTCTCAGATGGTAAGCAAGCTCGGTGCGCTGCTGCCTCTGTGGGCGCCGCCTCAGGATAAATTTAGATTATAAGGGTAGAATTCTGTATTTTTAACTGTGTCTGTGAATATGATACATGCTTTCAAACATTCTCATTGTCTGTATTCTACAATACATCAGGGCTGTGTGCTTTCAACCCAAGTAACACTTAAATGTAATTCTTTAATGAGGAAGGAATTAGCTTTGGACCATTGTAGCCCCCCTCCCCCCCCCCCTTCACAACACAAGTTTCTTCTGTGGTTTAATGGTTTACTGTGTTGAAAAAAACAAAATAATCTGCATGCATATTACAAATGGTCGTTTAGATCATTCTGAAAGATTTGTATTTTAAAATGTCCACATTTATCATTCAGCACTTTAATTATCCTCATATTCTAGTCTATGTCCATGATATGTAAACCAACTTATGACTCACTTTAATGTTTTATTAACTGAGATTTATTTCTCACTTAATCCTGATACAATATCAACATCTTCTGAATTGTGTGAACAGTTGTCTTCATCAAACAGGGTTTAGGATTCCTACCCACAGTGTTTCCTAGCTGCATCACACTAGAGGAATGTTTGCAATTGACATTCTATTCTTCTTCGTACAAGGAAAAATCAAAATGAGCAGCCCACTGGGATAACACTGAGAAGAATGATTGATGTTTTGTACACAAGTGTTGTTAATTTCCTTCTCAGTCCTTCACGGATCTCTTAATAATCTCTTATTGAATTCCTTTTGCGTCTTTACTGGCCTCATTCCTCCAGGGGTAGCTAAAATCCTTTGATTGTTCATACATTTTTCAGTGGTGAGGAGAGTAAAACATTGCTGGACATTTTCAATGATAGTGAGAAAACTTACAAGGTGTGATTGTTCTTGTGTCATTTTCAGAAAGAAAACATGTTGTTGTACTAAGGAGACCATATGCTTACAAACATTCAGTGTATGTTTCCCTAAATATAAACAATCATAGCCATACTGTGTATTAGCATAAGAAACAAGTAACACAACAATATTAACCTAATGTATATTTGACACAGATCTATGCAGAATTTCACCTTCCAGAAAAAAAGTTATTTAAAATCTGAACACCAGTTAAACATGTGGTTTTCTGTTTGTACCATATGTTCATTTAATCACATACAAGACACAGTATTATTCTAGTAAACTACTGTATCTTTACCTTGTGTTAAAACCCGATTGGGGCAGCATGGAAGTATAGTGTTTCTCATTGCTGCCTGGCATCTCTGGAGCCCTGATATCAATTCTGGACTGTGGGTGCTATCTGCATGGAGTTTGTATGTTCTTCCCATGTTCAAGTGGGTTTTCTTCAAGTGCTCTGGTTTCCAACCACAGTCCCATTCTGGCTGGTTAATTGGCTTCTGTGAAAATTATCCCAAGGTATGAGTGTGCACGTGTCTCTGTTTGTGTCTTTGTGTTTGCCCTGAGATGGACTGGCATCCCTTAGAAGCCATATTTTGCTTTGAGCCCATTACTTTCCGGGATAGGCTTTGGCACCCCTGCAACCCTGAACTGGATGAAGCAGTTAGAAAATGGATAGAAAAACATAATATCCACTTATGTCTCACTAGACAGAGGTGTCCGATTATGATCTTGGACAGCCCAATAACAATAAGTAATAATTCCTTAGACTTAGCACTTTTCTGGATACTCCAATCAAAGAGCTTTACAGGTAATGGGGACTCCCCTCCACCACCACCAATGGGTAACCCCCAGCTGGATGATGTGACGGCAGCCAAAGTGTGCCAGTACGCTCACCACTCATCATCAATCAGTGGGGAGAAGAGAGTGATGAAGCAAATTCACAGAGGGTGTTACTGGAGACTCCGTTTCCAGATCACCTGGCACTCGTGAGTTATCCACACACACACACATGCATTCCCATACGCAAACAATTCCCTATCTAAACAAAGACGATAAATCTTTTTTCAAACATAAACAAACTTTAACAAGTCTGTAATCCCAGATATAGTTTGCTTGCTCTGTGGGTGCACACAGAGTAAAGTAAGGTCGTTCACGTATTGTCAAAATTAAACATTAACTCAAACTAAACACCCGTTTTTCTTTGTTTTGTAAGTGAAATGAATTGAATGTATATGGCTAAATTGGTGTTTAACTCACGTACTTCAAATAAACACTTTGCTTTGTTTTCTCCTGCAACCTGTAGGATCCAAACCTTGGCAGGGCAACAGGAGCTGGCTTAGTAGTAGATTTGTAAGAATATACCATTATGAGGGGGTAGTATTTTCTTTGAAAATATTTATGTACATGAAGTAATAACATTGTAAAGAGTAATAACATTTACTTTGCTTAAATGTATTGATTGTTTAAAGGTGTATTTATTGGAGACAATTTTATTTCAGAATTCTGATCATGATTTTGTTTAATTACTTTTTGCTTTGTAGTGGAATATTCTAGGGGGAGGAGTTTTACCTAGAAAAGGAGCTCCTCAAGATAGAAGAGAATAGAGAGATAGGAGGAGATTTGCATTAGTGTAGAGCAGGAGCTGCCTACAACAATCTATTTTGAAAATCAATTAATGTATATATTATTGTACTATAGTTTACTGTTTTCCCCCTTTGGTTAGTTTATATTTTTCACAATGTTTTTTTTTTTGGGGGGGGGGTGTGGGCTGGGATTTGTAATGACCACAGGGAGTCAGGACCTTGGCTTTATGTCTCCTACTGGTCCCACTAATACCACTTCCAGCAGCAACCATACTTTTTCCTAGGAGGTCTCTCATCCAGGTACAGACCTCACATCTGCTTAGCTTCAGTATATTGTCAGTTGTGAGTTGCAGGGTGATATACAGTAGCTGTTGGCTGTAAAACAAAATCCTAATATAATTTGTTTATTCCATCTTTCCATTATAAAGTTAGTCTAACTATTTAATTAATTGTATATGTGTAAACTTGTTCTAATGTTTACATGTACATAATTCTGTCTTTAATTATATATTTTATAGATAAACTTTAAGGCAGTGGATGAGTAATCAAAGGTGAAATACCTTACAAAACCTCCTATACACTATTCGCTGCCTTCCAATTGTGTCACATTGCCTTTTACAAAGCACACATTATGTCTATAGTCCTAAATAATCAGGTCAATTGCCTGATTTGACTCAGTTTGAAGCAAAAGTTTGAAAACACTATACCTTCCTAGAGTCTGACACCCCTGCATAAGAATATATATTTGAAAACCACCCCCTTTTTTAGCATTATTTAATAGAAACTGGTTGTTTGAAAAAACTTTTATTGTTATTTATGCTTTTTCAGGGTCTGTCACTTTCTGATGTTGTAAATTAAATGTAATTAAACATCATAATCAATAAGACTGCCAACCATTATTGTGAATCTTAGTCAACTTTTTTACTACACCCATCACACCTTAGCAGCTGGCTGACAGGGATATAGCTTAGTATTGTTTGCACCTCAATACATCATTGAAAATGAAAACCCTATTAGAAATTTATTTTAGATGACACACTCACTCTTTTGAGTATACTGTACATCCTTCTGTTATTTTAAATTATTTGTTCACTATTGATATAGACTTTTTTTTTAAATAGGTGAAGTTATTAAACAATTAATTAGAAAAGACCAAGTCCAAATCAACACTCCTAGTAGACAGAACATGTTATATTGAAGGACCTTGAAGCTGTCACAAGACTAAGGAGTCTTTTTATTTCACATTCATTTTCTGTTCTTAGGTTTGATGTTTTTCATCAATACAGGTAATAGATTTTGGCCAATTTACCACAGGGTAGAAGTGAAACAATTTCACTCAAATGCAGGAGAAATTAGATTTAAATCGTTGTCATTTACCTTATTAAGTTAAATGGCCATATACTGTACATGCTGAAATAGTGAATAGTGAATAAACTGTTTTTCCTGTAGTCATTTACTGATAATATTTTATTATTGGAACCAGATGTAATAATTGTATGAAATGTGTTGTCCTTATTTCAACCACAAAAATCAATCATATTACATTCATGTTTGTACTAGACTAGATGCTCTATGGGGTCCTTGGATGTTGGCAAGATATTGTGCTGTTCTTTCCCTCAGACATATTCAGGATGTGGTTAATTCAGCCTATGTCAGTAGCTGAGAGAAAAATATATACTGTTGTGAATGAGGTGTATGTTGTGTACAGTGATAGAAGTCTATACATAGGAAATGACTTCAAAGATAAAAAAACAATCACAATGAAAGAGTAACAGCCAGGGTTTAGTGTCATGGAATGTCCCACACAACACACAAAGTATTTTAATTTAACTTGCAACATTCGATGTTCCCAGTTCTGATTAAGGCAATGCTTTATAGTACAAAGACCCAAGATTAAAGGAAAAGACCTCATCTCTGATTGAATTTGAATGCAGTGGAATGGCAGATTGTATTTCTTTGATATTTACACCTTTGTTCTTTCAAGGATGGTCTTATTTGTCCATGTTTGCTTACAACATGTAGCTATTGAAGGATATTGTTTGCTACACAACATATTGATTTTTTTTTCAGTAATTTGAATCCCGGGCTGTTTTTTTATATACTAACGTAATTAAATTGTATTATCAAATTTATACCACTTAATTTCAAAGTTGTTAAAACTACATGAATATTATAAGTACCAATAAATTTAGATTTTTTTGTACAATTGCAGTAGGGAGTGTCTGTTACTAAATTAAGACTGAGTTACAAGTTATTTATGTTAATCTTTTCCCAATTTTGCAAGGTAGTGTGGTGGTTAGTGTTGCTCCTCACAACTCTTGGGTGCTGGGTTAACCCATTGTCCCTGCATATGCATGCATGTCCCACAATGAACTGGCATTCCATCCTGGATGTAGTCCTGATCTGTGTTTGCAGGATATACGAGGTTGCCACAGCCATTACCAGGGCAATTCATATTGTAATGCTGTCCAGGGTGTGGTCCGTTTAAGGGATGGAGCTCTCATTGCCTTGGTATCCACAGCTGAGAGGAGCTAGAGAGCTAATAAGACTCAGGTGTGGGTGTAATATATGCACAGCCAGGCTACTACGCAGAGAGGAATCTAAAAGGATCTCAGAGGAGATCAAACGGATCAGTGGCGTGGGTGAGATGGAGACTCTGGGTTTCAGAGACCACAAGCTGAGGGCCCAGAGGTCTATCCATGTGGTGCCATGTGTCCTGGTTGCCCTGATACTCTCAGGGGAGAGTGTATATTAAGACAGTGCACTCTTAGGTGCATGCAGAAAAAAAACACTACTAGGAGTAAAAACAAAAACATTAACCATCAGGCTTAAAGGGGCACGCCTGGAGTTTTAGATGCATCTGCTTGTTTCCCGGTGATGGCCACACCTCTGTGTCATCATAATGTAATCAACAGTGTACAGTATGTGTGATAAATGTCAGTCATTTGTATCTATATCTGATTTGTATCTGTCTGATGTTTCAGAGGAAGTGCAATGCAATGTACAAAATGGATTACAAAAAAATAAAAATATGAGATTTAAAAGATTAAGAATAATTAAATTGGTGTTCTCACCCACACTCAGGTTCAAGCAGGTATTCCAAAATGCAAAAGCTGTGTAGAAAGAACTGTAAATACAGTGTAGTAAATTTGTTCCTGTTCATTAAGCTTCTTATATAGTATATACAATACGTTGGGATGCTGCTGAAAGTACAGTCATCAAACTGGACTTTAGGAAGTCCCTAAGTAGGCAGGTCTCAAGTAAAAAGACTCTTCAAATCAGTGTTATAATTTAATGGCACTTTTTATGTTCACAATAAACAAAAAACCTAGTTCATGGATGAAGCTTCTATCTTACTGAACTTTCTAACTAAATATTGGGGGTAGCTATTCTGCTCCCGATATGTAAAAAGACGTTTTCTTACCATGTTTTATCTTCTTAAACAACAACAAGAAAAAAAAATTCACCATTATTAGAATCCCACCTTGATTTCATCTGATTTTCTTTATTTCCTACAGTGCTGCTATTTTCTGTCCATTCTCCTTCTCTTTTATTTTCTCTGTGTTCTTTTCTTTATTCATCTCCAGGGTGTCCTCTAATTACAGAGTTCAGCTTCTTTTGGTTTCACTGTTCATTTCCCCCTGCAGCACCACTTGCAAAACATGCTTCTTTTATAACTTCTTACTGTACCAAGTCCATGCAGAATGTTTCCAGAGGTGTTTAGGTTCTCTTTCACCATTAAAAATATAATGTGTTTTTTTATTATTGTGCTACTGGAAATAACATTTTCACAGAAGTTTCCATCTCCTAAGAGTTTTTTTTGTTTTTGACTACAGTGTGTTGTTATTTTGGGATTTTATTCTTCCTTCAATCCAAACAAATGCAGTTAGTAACAAAAAAATCAAAACGACCCAAAAATCACAACACACATCGTACAAGAGGATCATATTCAGAAGGAAAATTGAAAACAAAAAGTAGACAAAACTGCTTTTTTCATACATTAGACCTTAAGGCTCCAATATTAGTTGTAATTCATTTTCTCTCACTCTCTGACAGTCTCTTAGATAATTGCTCAGCTAGTTTCATGTCTACGCCCTATCATCATATAGAAATTCTAGGTCACAAAGCATTCGAAGAAACAGATGTACTGTATATACAAAACAGAGCCATGATTTAACACAAGATGCCACAGTTCCATATGTTTTGTGCCCATGTGCTACAGGTTTTAATTGGGATATCTCTATGTAAATAAACAAAGAGAACATGTCCTTAAAATATGTTGGCTTGTCCTGACAATTCAACGTTAATCCAGTGATGGGGAAATCATTGGTATGACAATACATGCTCACATTTCTTAAGTAATACTACCAGCATAGATTAAAGCAATTTTGCTCTTTTTGTTTAAATACAAACAGGAGAAAGATGAGCAAAGTTTGCAGGTTAGGTGGCAATTAACAACGATCAAACTGTACACTGTTTGCCTAGACCCCTATTAAATACACACAGTAAGTGGTGACACATTTGATTGTGGATCATCTTGTGGAGTTTCTGAAAAGTTTGAACCAGACCTGAAACAGAAGGGTAGGTGGAATGCACAGGAGACAAAGGAGGGATGGACAATCCATGGCGTCACCTGGTCAACCAATTATCTGCCCAGCTAGTTTGGTCTACCTACGCTCCATCCTCATCATACACTACTGCCCCTCATTCCAGTCCCGTAGCTCTAGCATGGATGTGAAGTTATAAGTCTTGATAAGTGTAGCTGTGAGAACAGAAGACAAGGCTAGATACTCGACACATGGACACAAGAAACTCAGGACAGAGCCTGGACAGAGAGGCTGAACACTGTCTTTATCCCCCTAGTTTCATCTTTTGAGTAGAGTAGGCAGGACTATAATACCATATTTTTGGGGACTTACAAAACTGAAGAGGAAGCTATTGATAATCGAAGAGCTATGCAGAGCTTCATCTTTCTTAAGAGTAATTGTAATATAAATGAGTTGTTCTTAGTAGTCAAAAGCAGATTCTACTTTTACAATCATAACCTACTCTTTGTCTAAATTGAAAAGATTAATCTCTAATTCAATCTAGATTCAAGTACTTAAGTTTTAAAATCCTAAAAAATGAGACAAGTCCACTCAACAGACTTCCTCAGAATCAATAGTGAGACATGAACCAGAAGACACAAATAAAAAATAAGGGGCTGTTCAAACAAATGGAGAATATTTTACAAAAAAGGTTAATAGGAATCTGAAACAAGTTATCATGGAACGTTATCAAAGCTGATCACTAGGTTTCTTTCAAGATCTTCAATTAAAGTAGATACTAGAAACCAAAATGTGCTACATGGCCTAAATGTCCTCCTCTTATTTATACTATTTACTGTATATTCTTAAGCCTGCCTAATATTTTGTACACAGTATGCTGTTTGTGCCCGTGTCTGAATTAAATGGTCTGAACACCTCTAGTTAATCCTTTAGAAGTTCTGATATCAAATTTAATCCACTTCTATTCCACACTTTATAATATTTACATTTGCTTCTATTCTGTTTCTTGCAGGTTACGTTTGATATAATATAATGAACAGGGCAATAAAACTGTCAGCCAGCCTGTAAAGTCACCTCCAGTCTGTTAGGGCAGGCAGCAGGGATAGCTTCACTCACTAGCTAAATTCATCTCATGATCCTAGTCTACTGCTCCACTTTTGAAAGTTGTGCTTAACAACCTTTGGTTAGGTTTCACCCACTCTGTTCTTGATTCATCCAAGACCTAATTTGTCAGACCAAATTGTGATTAAGTGAATTGGATACTGAATAAGGTCAATGTTGTAATGTTAAGACCCTACCACACATAACATGTATTTTCATACTTTTCGACCAGCACAACTAATTATTATTCCTTTTCTGCTTTTGGACTTCAGGGAGGTATACCTCTGAAGGAAAAATTGTCACAATTGTATCTCAGGGGTCTGAATAATAAGTACAATGAAGTAAGTTTTATATGTGGGTAATTACATGCATACATTTGATCATATTAAAACATAATCTCTTCAACCCAGTTACTGTATACAGTATATTGGTACACATTCACAAGTAATTTTCAGCTGTAAAATGCACTATTTCATTGCATATCTGTTTGAGGCAGGAAGTGAATGACTTCTGTGATAATAGAGGATGAAAAATCAGAGATGAATTGGAATTGGAAGGTAAGATCTGTCTGGCAAGAACACTGAGTTTAAAAACTGATGACAGATGAAAGAATGATGGACATAAAACTTGAAAAAAATCACTTTTTTACTATTTTGTTTTGTGTACTGTGTTCTGTATCCATATTCCAGATGTACAGATGCAGCCATTCAAAATGCGTGAGGTATTTCGCGGCATACCCCGGTGGGCGTGTCACAGTATCACGCGGTATGACGCAGTTAACGTGGTGTCACGTGGTTAACTATCCGGCGTCGCCTTGTAAAACCGCCAGGGGGAGCTTAACCTCTCATGTACAGCATTTGAGCCTTTAATTTTGAACTGTGTATTACAGCATGTTAATCATCAGTCATTAAAATGTTGGTATATTTTATGAAAGCAAGATTGCTCAGTTGGACAAAAGTACACAGCCTACCTTTATCATAAATATTTATGCATCAAAGCCTTTACTGAAGATATTACTAATAGTATTAATAATGGATGACTTTAGACAAGCTGTATACTCAAAGTATAATTTCTTTAGCACATTTGTACAAGCACTTGGAATCTGTCCAAGCCATACTTTGTCAGGCATTTTGTTTTACTTCAACGGGCATAAAAACTTCCTTGCTTTTAACAGGGCGTTTCATAATTTCTAACTACGAAAATGATTTAAAATGCGACACTTATCATTCAACTAGAGCTTAAAATATCACAAGGATCCTCAAGAGCACAGCAAAGAGTGTATTAAAAGACACTTGTATTTATCAACGCTTTCTTTTCCGTATACCAGATTTTATGGAACCACTTCAGAGGGGTGTCAGCCAGTCAGATTCCAGGATTCGGCACTTTAAAGGAAAAATACACACCGGTATTCCATTTCTCCCTAACGATTTTAAGCATCGAAGTATTTAACTAGCATGTGAAATAGCGTGTGAAAAAGTGGTAGTTTTAAGCTTTTCTGCTAATATAATATGGAATCGATATTGATTTAAATCGTGTTCTGATTTAAATCGCAAACGCGTGTTTAATTATATGTGTTTTTTAATCATAATCAGGCTAATGCAACATAAATTGATACAGTATCTTTGTCTTCTAAGCATCTTAATAAACTTTCAGCATAGCTTTCTACCCGTCAAGATTTATATTTCTTGGGATTTTGGGATCAAACGTGGAAGGATTAGATTATAATCGTTTTTATTTGTCAAATACGTGATTGTATTTCTGAATGTTATGTGACACCTACAGTAGTTCACTGCTTTAAATACATCGAATTAAGAAAGTTATGTGTAGCACTTTAGATCTTTTTTCTGAACCAGGGAAAATCTGATCATGTTTCTCTATAACAATAATAAAAAAAACTTTATTTTACATATCGCCTTTAAAAGTGGCATCTCAAAGCAATACAGTAGATCGAAAAACAGTTAAAAGGGACCAGATTAAATACCAGACAATCGCAAACGCATTTTCAATAAAATTATTTTATTCATTCAGCAGTTTGTGAGAGGAACATCCAGCAGGGAGAGACACACACACCGGTTTTCATTGACAAAATTGTTTTTTTTCAATTCCTTTTGTCTAACAGGAATGTTTTGTTTGTGGACAAACTGTTAGACAAGAGGAAAAGACCGCCTCCTCCTACGAAGCATTAATCGCGTATCTAAGGAAAATTGCAGTATACCTTTGTTCATGCACATCATTATACAGTACAGTATCTCAATTTGTATTTCGATAAAAAAAATCGTTTGCCCAGCCACTACTGTTGTTATTGTTTTTATCCTGTAAAGCGTTTTCTTTTTCTGCGTTTTCCATTTCCTTTTTCTGATCACTCGCTTTCTGGATACACATCTCACCTGTCCTGTTCTTTGTTTTCCTGGTTTGCTGATTATGCCTGCTGCGGTCCACTCCTACCCTCACACCTAAAGAATACTATTTTAAATTTCTTGGCGCAGTTCATTAACCCTTGTATGTGCTGTCCGCGCCCAAAATGCAATTAAAAAAAAGTAAAAAACCGCGCTCAAAATGCAATTTAGAGCTTAATAAGATACACTCCACAGGCAAAATTAAAGACAAAATTAAAGACGATTAAAATCTGTAATCTTTCCACTTGTACTGTGAGTCATCGGACAGTTTCTGCTTTGTGTAAGGATGGTGAGAAAGCTGTGTTCAATGTATTTAAGGGACTCAGAAGTAAAAGAAGATGCTTCATATTGCGTGACTAATTTTAAAAACCAAGTTATAAATGCAGACGCTCCCTCGGTGCCGCGCCGGGTGTAAATATCAAAGTATACATTCCCAACAAGAATTGTACCCATCTGTCAAACAAATAAAACACCTTGAATTGAATTGAGGGAGAGATGGGGGTAGTGGGACAGAGATACTGTAGACAGACTCAAGGCAAATAAGATACTTATGGGTACGCAGGCATTCACGACAGCAACATACGAAACGTTTGCACGTACTGTATAGTTAAGTTATTACTTGCTTTTCAAAGTGCAACGAAATACAATATTGTTGTTGCTGCTGTTCTGGTTGTTTTTATCCCGTAAAGCGTTTTGAGAAGCCACCTTTAAAGGCGATATATACTGTAAAACCACTGATTCTTATGGAATGTGCTCCGCAGGAGATTCAAATTTTTATTTATTTATTTTTTAATCGCGTATCTTAGGAAATCTCAGTATAACTTTGTTCATGAACAGTGGCATGTTACATTATCATTCGTTTTTTTAACAAGGCTCGCCAGCTAATGTGAATCGAAACCTGTCTTGCTAGCTTTTAAAGTCGTGCATGTGTAAACTGTACTAGAGGGCATGCAAGTTACTCTGCCCCTTTCAGCGGCAGGGAGTCCCTCTGCTGCAACACACAGCAGACAGAACGGGAGACTATTGCCTTTCATATCTGACACCAGTGAAGTAAAAGGGGTGTCTAAAGGGGTGATTTTAGACCACATTTTAGTTACTTTATTTTGTTTACTTTTAACATTTCTGTAATTTACAGTAGATGTCACAATAGAAGCCCGAAGCCTATTATACTCAGTCTAGCCTTGGATCCTCTGAGTCCCTTGACTCAGTTATTGCATATTAATTTCTTGAGATACGCGATTCCATATTATATTCCCTTTTAATCAAATTCTAAAAGTATGCTTGTTGACTCCGGTATCGCGTTACTTAAAGACTTCGATGCTTAAAATGTTTAGGGAGAAATGGAATACTGGTGTGTATGTTTTCTTTAAAGTACCGAGACCAGCCATATACTGAACGTTTAAGTTCCAAAATTAATATCGTTTATGGACTTCACACGCGTTGCAGTATGCTCCTATTCTTTTTATGCTCAGGCACTAAAATCTCCCTTCTGCTTTGTGTAAGGATGGTATCAAGAGCAATCTTAAGTGGTGAGAAAGCTGTGTTCAATGTATTTAAGGGACTCAAAAGTAAAAGAAGATGCTTCATATTGCTTGACTAATTTTAAAAACCAAGTTATAAATGCAGACGCTCCCTCGGTGCCGCGCCGGGTGTAAATATCAAAGTATACATTCCCAACAAGAATTGTACCCATCTGTCATGCAAATAAAACACCTTGAATTGAATTGAGGGAGAGATGGGGGTAGTGGGACAGAGATACTGTAGACAGACTCAAGGCAAATAAGATACTTATGGGTACGCAGACATTCACGACAGCAACATACGAAACGTTTGCACGTACTGTATAGTTAAGTTATTACTTGGTTTTCAAAGTGCAACGAAATACAATATTGTTGTTGCTGCTGTTCTGGTTGTTTTTATCCCGTAAAGCGTTTTGAGAAGCCACCTTTAAAGGCGATATATACTGTAAAACCACTGATTCTTATGGAATGTGTTCCGCGGGAGATTCAAATTTTTATTTATTTATTTTTTAATCGCGTATCTTAGGAAATCTCAGTATAACTTTGTTCATGAACAGTGGCATGTTACATTATCATTCGTTTTTTTAACAAGGCTCGCCAGCTAATGTGAATCGAAACCTGTCTTGCTAGCTTTTAAAGTCGTGCATGTGTAAACTGTACTAGAGGGCATGCAAGTTACTCTGCCCCTTTCAGCGGCAGGGAGTCCCTCTGCTGCAACACACAGCAGACAGAACGGGAGACTATTGCCTTTCATATCTGACACCAGTGAAGTAAAAGGGGTGTCTAAAGGGGTGATTTTAGACCACATTTTAGTTACTTTATTTTGTTTACTTTTAACATTTCTGTAATTTACAGTAGATGTCACAATAGAAGCCCGAAGCCTATTATACTCAGTCTAGCCTTGGATCCTCTGAGTCCCTTGACTCAGTTATTGCATATTAATTTCTTGAGATACGCGATTCCATATTATATTCCCTTTTAATCAAATTCTAAAAGTATGCTTGTTGACTCCGGTATCGCGTTACTTAAAGACTTCGATGCTTAAAATGTTTAGGGAGAAATGGAATACTGGTGTGTATGTTTTCTTTAAAGTACCGAGACCAGCCATATACTGAACGTTTAAGTTCCAAAATTAATATCGTTTATGGACTTCACACGCGTTGCAGTATGCTCCTATTCTTTTTATGCTCAGGCACTAAAATCTCCCTTCTGCTTTGTGTAAGGATGGTATCAAGAGCAATCTTAAGTGGTGAGAAAGCTGTGTTCAATGTATTTAAGGGACTCAAAAGTAAAAGAAGATGCTTCATATTGCTTGACTAATTTTAAAAACCAAGTTATAAATGCAGACGCTCCCTCGGTGCGCTGCTCTGGTGCGCCGGCTGTTACACAGTGCCTGTCTGCCGTAAGCGTTACAATATACATACCCAACACTGCTTGTACCCATCTGTCATGCAAATAAAACACCTTGAATTGAATTGAATTGAGGGGAGAGGGGGGGAATACTAAAGCCAATACTGGCTCAATACCCTCAATGGGCTTTGACGTGCTAATGCGTTGGTTTAACAGTCCGGGTGTGGCAGGCTTCCAATGTCAACTCGACTCGATTGGAAGACAATGAACGTATTTTAGCCCTAAATGAATTAATAGCAAACATGGTTTACATAAAATACATTTTTCCAAGAAAGTTTATAATAATACGATCTATAGTTGAAATCTGAGCCTACTTTAAAAATAAAGGAAAAGCATTTTCAGAGAGTAATCATGCTGTGTTTATGTAGAAAAAGCGATTAGGTTTACGAGCAATCTAATTACCTATTCGCTTAAAACGCTATTAAAAATTTACTCTGTTGCACACACACACACAATAGAAGCAGGCACCGCTGTCAGAAGGGAAGATATGTTCAAAATATCGCAAATATCGATCATGTTGCGATATTTTGAAATATAAAAGTCAATTGATTGTCCATAATATTGCTATTCTATTTTTTCGAAGAAATGTTTGTTAAAAGAAAAGACCAGCACCAGCTGGATTCGAAAACACAACCTGTCAGCTGGTAGTCACGTCTACAAGACAGCTCACATGAACAGGCAGGCGAAACAGCCCTACACAGCCCTGTCGCAGCACACGAATACCATTATTAAATTCTTTAGATACGCGATTCCATATTATATTCCCTTTTAATCAAATTCTAAAAGTATGCTTGTTGACTCCGGTATCGCGTTAGTTAAAGACTTCGAAGCTTAAAATGTTTAGGGAGAAATGGAATACTGGTGTGTATTTTTTTCTTTAAAGTACCAAGACCAGCTATACAGTGTATGTTTATGTTCCAAAATTAATATCGTTTATGACCTTCACACGCGTTACAGTATGCTCCTATTCTTTTTATGCTCAGCTACTAAGATTTCCCTTCAGTGGTAAAATTCAATACCTACAACGGGCACAGCAAAGACGTTTACTGTCTTTCTACGACAGACCAACGGACCACGAGTGCCCCTGTCGGTCAACCAATCACGTACTGCGGTGCCCCGCGTCATCTTGCGTCATACTGAGCGACGTCACCTGCGGTACGTGTCTGTAACGCGCACTTTGAATGGCTGCATCTGTAATATATCTAATCATTGTGGTATTGACATTCCTAGGCATGATACATGATAAACAGTTACTAGCTGGTTTGATTATTTTACCATGCTATTGTTTTCTGGTGAGGGGTGTTTACTTTTTGCCCATTACTTGTAACATTATTAAGAAAACGTGTTTGTTTTATGTATTGTCTATAGTGATCTGCCTGAAGTTTAAAGATACAGATCTATAAACTCAAATCACCTTTATTTTCATTCAGACAAGAAGAAGGAAAGAAGCAATAATGGCTTGTTTCAGTGACTACGATTGCCTGATTGCTTTTGTCATGAGGGTAAGCATCCTGTCTGTGAGAGATTTGGCAAGCAAAATGAGAGTCTCTGTTGTAACAAGCAGCTGGGTAAGGCCAAGGAAAGAAAATAACACACTATGCATGAGGTAGGCTGTATCCAGGGAGGGAGAAGGGACTGCTTTCATCTGCTGCATTTAATTTTCTTTTTTGGCAAATTGTCCATTTGACATGTATTTCATGCTTCAAAGAGGCTATAGACATCTTAGGTGATTTGTACATACAAAGAAGACAAGAATGACCAAGTCAATGGTGGGCTAAGTTTCTACCCTGCCAAGTGCTGGAGGAGGTCATCTGGTTGTGTTTCTTGTCTGTGCAGAGAGGAGTCCAACCGGGCATATCTGAGTCAATGGAGAGCAAAGGACTGTGACAGATCTGCCCACAAGGACAGAGATGCACCCTGTAGGCATTATGCATCATTGGAGGGAGGAAATAACATTAACCTCCTTCACCCTGAGCCATGTTTCTTTGGGGACAGAGATAAAGAACACAGGCTGGATTTTAGTTTCATCTTTTATAGGCACTAGTTTTATAAATCAAAAATAATCCCAGCAACTCAAAGGAGATTACATTTATTTCCAGTTCCTTTAGCACTACATATGTATTTTATGAAGTGGTAAGAAATGTAGCAAGAGCTACTGTCGAGCACACCACATGTGTATTACTAGCCTAAATAAAAGTTTAAAAAGTTGAGAGTAGAGCAGTTGTCAAGACTAGGCTTCATTCACAGTAATGAATGCTTGTTTTTCTTCTTTTGTAGTGATTCAGAGTACAAAACCCGTCAAGAAAAATGACAATGCAATTATCGTTAAAAGTTAGTAACTTTGAAAACAAAAGTCAACCAAACTCAAGGATAAAGAAAGTTTAAGAATACTCAATATTTTAACACATGAAAGTTGCATGAAAAACAAGGATTATTTTTCCTTTGGAAAAACAGTTTACATTAGCATGAAAATCCATCAATGCCTGTATCTACAAGCCATAAAATATTCATGAGGAAAGTTGTATGATATGAAAGTGGTCCTAAACAACAACAGCAAAATGAAAGAAAAATCTTCAAAGCTCTCAGATTCATGCCTGAATAAAAGTGAAATTGTTCCTACTGCACTGATGTGTTGCAACCATGTCAATATTCAAATAACATATTAAACATGTCATGAATATGGTTTTGTTAAGGCATTAGCTCATATTCTAGACCTGTCAAATTTGCATTTCAATTCATATTGTATTCTAATAGAGTTGTGCAGGTATGCAAAGTATACAATAATAATTCCTTCACTTTGGAGCACTGCTTTACAAAAGCTATTAGAGAATACAATTGAATTATTTAGCTGTTAAAGATGACTCCCCCAGCTTTCATATTTGATTCCATTTTCCACCAGAAATGCAATATGGGAAATGTTTGCAAACAATATTACACTGCCATGGAAGGAATACAATTTACACTGTCCAGTCTGTTCCCATTTTAGCAAATAATAAGGTACTACGTAGTTTAATGGTATCACTTGTCAATGTATATCCTTAGGATATTATAGTCAGAAATCGTACTATTTACAGTATAATTAACTATGACAGTGAACATGATCACTATCCTAGTTAAAGTTTCAATTGCAGTCATATAACCACTGTATGCATTGATGAACTCAATGAACACACACATACAGTACTGTATTCTATATATGTACAGTATATGTTCATGATTTATCAAAAATGAAGTTCTGTGTATTTATGAATCAATTAAAAATCAAGGTTAGTTGCTTGAAGCCCATACAAAATTCAAGAGCAAACCAGTGCAGGGAAAAGACCTATTCGGAGATCTAGCTGCTGAGCTTTGAATGTACAGTATTAGGGTTTTAGCAAGGAGCTCTTTGACAATATAGTACTGTAAGTACACCATTGCATCAATAAACTCTGGATGAACCAAAAGCTTGAACTACTTCCTCCAACAGTAGGCATTGACAGAACAGGACTTAACCACGTGATGTTCCTAGAAAAAAACAACTTGATGATGTGCTCAACATGTAGCTAACAAATTAGACTATGGCCAAAAATTATTCTTATTTTAACAGGAAACTCAGTCTGAACACCATCAACAACCAGACTTAGACAATTTGCAGCCTATGTGCAGAACCTGCTAACATGACTTTGGTCTTATTACTATACAATTGTATAAAATAAAAAAATGCTCAGTGGTGCAACACCTAGCACAACCACCACATACTGTAGGTCTATGGTTCATGAATTAATTCTAGCCTCTAGGGTTTATAGGTGGGGAGTTTACATGTTCTACTCAAATTTACATGCATTTTGTTTAGGTGCTCCAGTTTTCCTTTACTTATAAAAGACATACAAGTTAAGTTTGATCTGATGTTCTATTGCAATCTACATTAGATTGTCCCTTAGGGTATCCAACTAAACATGGCATGATATGCCATCCACTGGATTTTGTATATGAACAAAAAAGGGAAAAAAAGTTTATATGTGGACGGCACAGTGGTACAATGGTTAGTATTACTGCCTCACAGAGCTGGGGCCCTGGGTTTGATTCCAGACCTGAGGTGCTATCTGCATGGTGTTTGTATGTTCTCCCCATGTTCACATGCCTTTTAATAGGGTGCTCTGTTTCCTCCGACAGTCCAAAGTCATACTGGTAGGTTAATTGACTTCTGGGAAAATTTACTCTGGTGTGCATCTGTGTTTGAGTATGTGTACCCTGATGAATTGGCGGCTTGCTTTGACAGGCTCCAGCTCCCCCAGTACCCTTTTTAAATTGGACAAAGTGCTTAGAAAATGGACAGATTGTTTATTGTAATATGCATGAACATTATTTTTAACAGTAGATATCCAGGTATGCCGATATCCGCCCAATGTCTACTCCCTTTTAACAATACAGGGTTGCAAGGGGAGCAGCAAGCAATGAGTGCTAGATACCTGCATGCCTCTTGCCTATTATATAAAATATCTGAATATGAAAATAAAAATTGAAAAAAAGTCTAATACCTTGAAGCCATGTTTATAACTGAATCATTATTAATTTGCTTTCTGTGGGAAATACCAACCCTAAGGCCACAAACTGTAACCCTGAACCAACACAGCAGTTGGGTAGTCCGTCAGTGTTGGCTCCTAAGATGTACTGGTGGTCCCCTTTCTTAGTCCCAAAAAAGCCATTTAATTACAGACATATTAGTCATCAAGTTCCTGTTCTCCTGTGGAAGAGCTCTTCAGTCCTCTATTCCACTAGAAGAGCAAGAGCAGATGAATGCCTGTCAGACTCCTCTTAGTTCTCCACTCCCCTTCCTTCCAAATTATATATTCTTCCTTTTCATTCCTTGGAACTCAACTAGGTTTTCCCCATCCACAGATAGTCTTCCCTTCACTACCTACTGGTACACCATACAAAACTTAACCTATGGAGCCCATTTTCCATCACTAATCTACTACTATATAGAGACTACACATAGTACAAATTAAGGAATACAGGAAACACTGAAAATAAAAAGTTAAATTCTCTCTGGATCTATTTTCTTTACTGAGTTTGCTTACAAAACAAACTCCTTGCGAGTCTTCATTATCTTTCAACTTTTCAGACATTAGCACTGTCAGCTGGTAACTGATGTTAAATCCAAAGAATTGAATAAATACTCCTGTGCTAACTAAAGTCAGGATGCAACTAACACTCCCTCCCTGAACTGCAGGAGGTAAGATACATCTCCCTACCCTCTCCCCCCTGACTGCTGTTATTACTGACTTCTGCTACTCTTGAGGAATGTTCAATTATGCACAGGGCCAATCAGCTGAACTCTGTTAAGGCATGTGTGTTCAATTTACTCTTAAAAAGGAAGAGGCTTTAAGCAAGCCTTAGCTTGCTCCATAACACTTTTACAATTATAGATTATTTAAACAGTGTTTGAATCACCAAAAACAGAATCCTCTGATCTTGCCTTTGTAAGACATGGGAGTTTAGTCATGCATAGAGTCCTGTCTTTAATTTCAAACATTTTGGGCCACACATATTTTGCAATAGAATTGTAACTTTCCCCTTAGTCTTTTCTTGCTATGCCCAGCATACAAAGTCACCTTCCCCGAAAGGGCTTCTGTTTGTATATCCTAGCAGTCATCTATCTAATGAGGACAATATTTTGTTAATGATGTTCTCCAGCTTACATTATCTGTGTGATTGTGAGTTAACACAAACCCCATTAAGCATGTTTGTCTTGTCCATGATCAATCCAAAATGCAAATATAAATTGACCAATGCATAAGCATTGCTAATTAGAAAACCTCTTTGCCTTGTCTCTGTAAGCACCAAACTTTTCTGTTTAAATTAGAAACATTCTTTATCTTGTCTCTGTAAACCCCAAACTTTACTGTTTTAATAAAGCAATTTTCATTTTTCACTACCACCCATTTGCTAAATGTAATATAGATTAATGTTTTCTCTGTACACTGTCAAACGTTTCTCACATGTCAAATTTGACACAATGTCAGATGTTTATGAAAGACCTGTAATTGTTTAGGCTGCAATATGATTCACTACCTAAATTTGTTTACAAACCACTTTGATATTGAAAAAAATATAATAAACCGATATTCTCCACACTTGTTTTCACTTTTTTCTTTTTAAAATGAAACAAGTGCACATATGAAAGTGTATATACTGTATATAGTACCATTGTAACTCTATGTAAATATATGCACACATACTACTGTATACTGCAGTCCCAATTAAATCCCAAAACCTATAGTACAACCATAAGAAAGTATAGAAGTAATTAGTAATTAGGGATACCCATACAATGTATTCATGTTGATTCACACAGATTTCAGGATGCACACTTACCAGCTAAATGTTTAAATTCAACCCTTTCTCAGCCCTTTTACTTTTTTTTATAAAACCATCTGAGACAGCATCCAGGAGTCAAATTAACAAAGGCTGTGAGGTGGGGAGTAGGGAGATAATAATTCAGACAGGTACTGAGGTGCCAAACCATGTACAGTAAAGTCTTATACTGTAGGTGAGCATGAGGATTTTGAAGGCAACTTGAAAACTAATAGGAAGCCAGTGCAAGGATTCCAGGACATGTTCTGGATTCAGATTGCTGAATTCTGGACATACTGAAGTTTGTGTAGCGTGGAGTTTTACCCCAACCAGTAGAGCATTGCAGTAATCAGTTGTACAAAATATAACTATGCTGACCAGCTTTTCAGCTACAGAGACAATATAAGATATACAGTAGCCTGATGATATTTCTGAGAATGAAATGATGAAGAATGGTGTTTTTACAATACTGTATGTTGCACATGGTGGTCAAACATCAAGCCTGGGCCAAATATCTTCCTCAAGCTCTTCAATTAAGATTGAAGTTAAAGTACAATGACATCCACAAAAAGGGTTACTCCATTGACTTTACACAGTTGATGGGAGGTGATAAGAAGCATGACTGTCACAGTTTTAAAAGTAGGGAAATTTAGAGTTATCCAGGTTTTTATGTTAAAGATGCTATTAGAGAGTGCAGAGATAGCCACTTCAGTGTCATGTTTAGAATGGACATAGGTTTGAGTATCACCAGAATAGAAATGATAACTCAGTCCACATGATCTTAATAGCTGATCAAGTGGGAACATGTACAGTAAATGCTGAATGGTAGGGGACCTAGTATTGAGCCCTGAGGAACACCAGACTTAATGACCGCAACGTCAGAACTGAAACCCCCATGAGAGATGAAGCGATGTGAAAAGTTAGGTAAGAGTTGAATTGTACTGTTAGAAACTCCAAACACAATCTCAAGACAAGAAAGTAAGATATACAGGTTAACCAGTGTTAAAAGTAGCACTGAGTTCTAGAAGAATAAGGATAGATATGAAACCGGAATCAGCGACAATAAGAATATTGTTAGTGACTTTAACTAGGGCAGCTTCTGTGCTGTGTAATTGTCTAAAAACAGATTGGAGGGGTTTAGAAGAGTATATTTGCAATTGAATGATTATTTAATTTACTTACAGCCGCACATTCTGAAATATTAGCAAGAAAAGGTAAGTAGGATATAGAGAAAAATATTTAGGTTGTTCAGAGCCATATTTGTTTTTTTTGTTGGCACCATGGTAACTGCAGTTGTTTTAAAGGCTCATTGGTATAATAATAATCCCTTATACTTATATATTGCTTTTCTGGACACTTCACTCAAAGCGCTTTACAGGTAATGTGGACTTCCCTACACCTCCACCAATGTGCAGCCCCACCTGGATGATGTGACTGCAGCCATAGTGCGCCAGAATGCTTACCACACATCAGGTAACAGTAGGGAGGAGAACAGAGTGATGAAGCCAATTCATAGATGGGGGTTATTAGGAGGCCATGATTGGTAAAGGCCAATGGGAAATTTGGCCAGGACACTGGGGTAACACCCCTGCTCTTTTTGAGAATCAACCTTTTTAATGACCACAGAGAGTCAGGACCTTGGTTTTATGTCTCATTAGAAGGACAGTGCCTTTTTACAATATAGTGTTCCCATCACTGTACTGGGGCATTAGGACCCAGGGTGAGCGACCCCTTCTGGCCCCACTAACTCCTCTTCTAGTTGCAACCTTGGTTTTTACCAGGAGGCCTCCCATCCAGGTACTGACCAGGCTCATATCTGCTTAGCTTCAGTAGATTGCCAGTTATGAGTTGCAGGGTGATCTGGCTGCTGGCATATTACGGTAACTATTGTTTGGTAAGAGTGTCTTGGAAGTACGATACACCTTCCACTTCTTAATAATTGACTTTGTTGTGTTGAAAGGGATACTAAGCTTTGTCACAGAGTTGTTTTGAAGACTCCTTAGTCTGCACAGTTGAATATTTACTTGGAATTCACTATCTGACTACAGGACTGTACAGAGACGTATTTATTTTGAAATTATGTGAACCAGCATTCTTGTACCTAGAGACTGCTCAAATTAACTTTGTTTCTCATTAAGGTAATTTTTGCATCTGTGTATTGGGTTTGCCATAGCAAAGTGTTTGAATAGTTATGACATCACAACTTTCCATTTTTTCATATCAGTTATCTATTAATTCTTTCTTTTTTTGGTTTGAATGTGTGGAGTGGGTTGTGTATATAATAAATATTAATTGCTATTTCAGTGTCATGACTTTCAAGCCATAAAATGCAACAAAATGCATAAAACTGTGCCAGGACCTGGATATGTTTTTTGATTCTTGAAGGTATTAAGGTTTAATATTTGTTTTTGTCTGTTAGGTCAATATAAAAGTTATCCATGAATTGAATGTTTTCAATGATGCTGATCTCCACCTTGAACTCAAGCAATTTATTACCACATAGTCTTCAAATGAAAGCAGAAAAGTAACATTATTTGCTTAATTGTCAACTTAAAAAACAGATAATAATACATGGAGTGAAAACAAATTTGCAATAGACCAGATGGGCCTAAACAACATGTTGTGTAGACAAGTTAGTGAGTTTTAAATGATAGACCATCTAAGAGAAGATGACTGAAAAAAAAGCATTAATATGGGAGGAGATACGGGTATCAGAGGGCAGAAAAGAGAATAAGATCTGAGTATCCCTTGCACAGAAATATCCTGAAAGTAGCAAGTAGTGGGAAGAGATCAGAGTTCATGATCAAAGATCAGAAGGTCTCAAGAGAAAACAAAAGCAGAGTGTGAGTGAGCCACAGAGAGCAAGCCACATCTACTGTACATACCCAATAAGTGAGAGGGAGTAAGCAAGAACCAGTTGTAAGCAGTGCCAGAGATTCCCAAGTCAGCAAGTGCTGAGAGAAAGATTACGTTATCTAGTGGAAAAGGCAGCAGGGTGGTCAAGGGGGATTAAGGTTGATGACAGGTAAACAACATAAAGTGATTGAAGGGTACTGGTAACCTAGAAAAGAGAATTGCCTATAGAGAGTTTTGGTTGAAAACCAGCCTGTGGGGGGTCTAGCAGTAAGTGCATAGAGCAGTACACAACAAAGAAAAGAAATATCCAAAGCTGTTTTTTCCTGTTTATTTTTAAAAATATATATATTGACCATTCCTCTTCTTTATAGTGAGTTACAGTCCATGGGTTACTGTCAGAATTAACTGTTTTTGCCAGACGTTTACATACATACTGTATAAATAGGAAAGATAAATACTGTATTGTTGGTAGGCTGCTCGTAAAAATAGTTTTCATTTTTTTACATTTTATTAGTTTTAAGTGTTTTTCTTTAATTTGAGCTTTGTTGTATATGATCAGGTAATTAAGTAGGTGGTTTTATCAGAATGGAATGTGTTGGAAATTTAAACAGCATGCTAATTTGTGTTAATTAATTCTCTATAAGTAAGACAGAAATAGATCCCTTACTTCTTCAGATTTATGCAGCATTAGTTTTTTTTTTTCATAATGTCATTGTTGTATTGAAAGGTGAAGTTGTGCTCTGTGTTTAAGTCTTTAGCAGACTGAAGCAAGTTTTCCTCTAAGATTTGTTACCACAGAGTTTGACAGTAGGAATGGTGTTTAATTTGTCATGCACTGTGTTGGATTTATCCCAGATTTAATATTTTATATTAACTGAAACAATTGGATGGCAAACTCAGAGAGTATCTTATGGCTTCTAGTAATCAATTTATCTGAACTCGTGACTCCCACAAGGATGCTTCTTTCCTCAGCTTCTTTCGACCATAATAGGGTATGTTAGGAATGTGGTTCCATTCACACCACTTCCAATTAAAATTTTAGCTCTGATGGGGTGGATCTCATTATCACCATTTCTTGTTTCCTTTCTTCTTTATGGATTCTGTATATATGTTACATTAGTGCTCTAGGTGCCAGTTAAGTTCACATTTCTGCACTGAACTAAATTTGAAGTTTAACAACTACAGTAGATCCCATTAGAATATGCTTGAGTCTAAAGAACAAAACTGCATGTAACTATAATACTGTAACGCTTCGGGGTTCACGTGGGCACCCTCGCCTGCTGCCGAATCAGGTCAGCCCCCCACCATCGGGGACTCGAACCCGGGCCTCCGGCATCACTCAACAGGGACCCAGCCTGTTGAGCTAAAGAGAGATCTCCCCCCAGCCCAGCGGCTGTGGGCCCTGCCATTACGTCACCGCTCTGGTAAGCCGGCTCTTACACACTCACTGGTGTCAGAAGCGGGGTGGGATAGCCCTTCGTCGAGGACGGCGAGTTAAGCAGGGGAGAGTGTAACGCTTACGGCCACCAGTGAGTGTGTAAGAGCCGGCTTAACAGAGCGGTGACGTCACCGCCCTTCCCTGTGATAGCAGGGCCACAGCTGTGGGGCTGGAGGGAGATCTCTTTTTAGCTCAACAGGCTGGGTCCCTGTTGAGTGATGCCGGAGGCCCGGGTTCGAGTCCCCGATGGTGGGGGGCTGACCTGATTCGGCAGCAGGCGAGGGCGCCCACGTGAACCCCGTAGCGTTACAATACCAAGTATTGTATACTGTGTATTTTTAATTAAACTGATCGTATGTTCCTTATTCTTCCTTCTGGGTTTTCATTTGATTACACACAGTATTTGTCTTTTGGGTTATTTGTCTTGTTCTGTTTCAGTATAAAAATGTATCTTGTACCAGAGGTAAAGATATTATTTGTAGAAGAAGGCAAAATGGAATCTATTCTTCTTTTAATTCCCGAGTAACTCTGACACTTCATTTTCAGATCTTTTGTTCTGCTATCACTTATTTTAGTGAAAACCATCATTATTTTTTGTGCTTAGGTTTGGACATAGAAGCAAGATTAGTTATCTCTACAGCATTTCATAATCTGTCCCTTATCTCAAGAGAACATTTTCACAAAATAGCATGTTCAATTATTTGACAGCAAACAGCAGATGCACAGACAGATAAACCTGTCAGGTGAAAACCTTAACCATGTCTGAGCATATTTAGTAGCTCAGAAACTCCATTATTTGCCAGTCACTTTGGTTACATTTTCTTTGTCATCTTCAACACAAATACTATTAACATACAGTATTCCTAGCTGTACCAATGTGACACTTTTACTAAGGGTTTCTTTTACTTGTTCTCAATCAAAGTATCTCTTTAAATTGTGGGATCTCCCCATCTGGCAGTGTGGCCCTGGAGACCTTCTCACATAAAGTCCACTTCAAAACAGATGAAGCACAAAGGTCTAGATTTAACACATTTGCCTTAATAAACAAGAGGTTCTCAATATACATTACTGTAACAATGACTACCAGTACGTCCCTTTCTGAAACTTAGACAAATATATACTGTAAAAAAACATCAGAACATCTTAAGTGCATTGTATATTCTTTATATGTGCACTATATATAAATATAAACACAAGTAATATACAAATGAATGACAGATGAATATATTAATTGAGAAAATACATTTAAAAATCTGGAAATAGAACTCAATGACTTGAATACATTGAAAACACAAACAAGAAAAACAGTGTTTGATAACTAATATACTGTGGAATGAGAAAATAAAAACAGAGTTAGCTTTCAAGAGGAAACTATGATTCAGAAACTATTGCAATAAAGTTACAATATGGAATAGAAAAGCCCTTTTCACAAAATACACAGAGAGGCATTTCTAGATTTGTGGAAAGTTATAATTGACTCTCATTCAATTGTATTTATTTTTACTAAACATTACTCAAGTAAAACTCTGCATAGGATGAAACTACACCTAAAACAAATGTATGCGGTGGTTTGGGATTTAGAATGAGATGCAATTTTATTAGAAAAGTATCTGTATTCTGAGGATGTCCCCTTTTTGTTAGGAGTTACCGTCCTTATGGGCACATACAGTTCAGTATTTTTAGATTTATCCCTTAAATTTATAGTAATTCAGTACATGCCAATGTACACATTGTTTCTGTTTCCAGGAGTACTTTATTGGGGACAACTGCTGTGAACTTCTTAATTAAACTATTTCTATTATAATAATTATATGCTGCTTCTACAGTATATGAAAGCATTAAAATAATATAAAACTTCCAAAGAAGACAAGGCCATCTGGCATATCTAGTCCATTTGGTAGTTAGAAGCTAATTTATCTGAAGCCTAGGCATAAACTTTTGACACCAAAAAAGTAAACTAAAAAGTCAGCTAAATGTGTAAATAAATATCAACAACCAAAATATCATTAGTTGATTATATGATTATCCTCAGTGGTGAAATGGTAAATCAGCAATCGTTTTAAAGACAACGATTTATAAAAAAAACACACAAACAAGACAAAAACCACACAAACTAAAATCTACATTACTATTTAAAGTGGGAAAGTAAACATTTCACATGAATTCCAAACATAGTTGATTCTACTGCACTCAGAATTCCAGATAGAACATTTACAGTATAAGAGAAAGATACAGACAAATCTCAATAAAGTGATTAAAGAAAGAGTCTTTATTGATATGTTGACTTCAATTGTGCTTTAGATTGAGTGACAGTCACCTGACCATATGTACGAGGAAGTAAGAAAACCCTGGATAAACCAATAAGCTGTTACAGTGATTGTATTTCTGAGGATGGTTGAATGGTTTAAGTGCATCACAGATCTGTCTATAATGGTCTACACCAAATGGCATGAACTCCACTCAGAATGTAAACATAACATATCTAATCCACCACAAGTGACTCTACTTTCTAAAATGAGAAAACTGCCTATTCACAAACATATTCACATATCAATTTGAATATGTTTCAAATATGACCATCTTAAAAGCGGAAAATACATATTTCCACAATTAATATAAAATACATTCATTATAAAAATACGTTCAATTCTGAACTCAGATAAGATTACAGGAATATACAGATAATACATTTTTTTTTTTACCAAAAGCTTATATTGATATGTGTGTTAAACTCTTGAATAAATCCTGGCTTTAGATAAAAGTTAAGTTAAAACTTCAGTTCACTTACCAATCAGACCTTGATTGCTGCCTTCTGTTCACAGAAGAGTCCTTGCCAAGATAAAACCTACCATCAAGATTATAATTTGTAGTTGGTCAGTGAATAAATTCCATTCTTTTGAGCTGAAGAGTTTACTTAATTGAGTAGCACTTTTAAGACAACAGCCTTACCAATGTTTTCTTTAATAACTCTTTCAGTGTTTCTGTTCAAATCCTCATATCCTGGCTCATTCTGTTCCACAACCAATTTTCATGCTAGATGCAGAAATAACTTAGAAAATATAAAAACAAATTCAATAACTTTTTATTTTCTAACATTCATCTAACATTCACTTTTTTAACATCTAAACCACATGATCATCAATACAAAGATGAAGAATCTGGATCTACTGTACACAACAGTATTAAACTGCTAATTATCTTGCCCAGTATCTAGCCTTTAATTCATCTCACAAGAGCAGACCTATGGTTATGGGTCTGTTTTGAGTACTTCGGAAAGGTGATAGGAAGAGATATTTAAAGAATTGTTGCGGGCTGATTTAAGATGACACGAGCTGAGAAAGTCAGTAAAATGGTTTTCATGCTTCAGGTGAAACAATTTGAGTCTGGTGCCTTGTGCAAATCTGGGTAGTTTTATTGTAAGGTAAGCTGGGAAAAAATATATTTATACAGAGTACTGAAATTGTTGAAATACCTTTATTAATTTGCAGTAATTTTTTTCACAGCTTTAAACTGACATATTTCAACTGGATATTTATTTTTAGAAAGCACTACTACCTATTACCAGTAGGCAGAAAGATGGCTTTGGTACTTGATGATTGCACCTAGCCTCAGTATAGCACAAGTGATGGACATGTTTAGTTTTCTCTGATTGATCATTTTGAGCAGCTGATCAAAACAAATTGCTTAGCTGAAATTGCTGTGGCAGACTTTCCAGCCTTGTAACTGAAAGGAAAAGTTTAAAAGATTTCTGAGTTTTTTTTCAGCAACACTCTTTACTTGTGACTGAAGTCTTAAATATGTCCTACTAAAGTACTTTGCCATTTGGCAATTCTACTTTGTAGCCTTTGAGAACTATCTGCAGTACCCTTAAATCCTTTAAAAATATTTTTAACATTGGAATACAACACAGATATTGTCAATGGTACACAAAGCAGTGCAAAAATTGCTGGTATCTAGTGCTTTAATTACTGATAATATTAAAATTATCATAAGCTATAAAAAGAGATTACATGCACATAAAAAGATAAAAAATACATCTGGTGTCAAGAGAAAGCTTTTGTTAATTTATGTACTGTAGGTTTCCTACCTTATTTTCTTAACAATTTGCCTAAACGATTAATTGACATGCTTGTCACAAGGTGTTCCTGAGTTCAACACAGCAGAACAGTAAACTTTTAATTTTCAGAACTTGAGAACTTGAATTTGAATTTGATGAAGAACAAAGAATTAGGAGGCTTATATATGATGAATGTTCTAAGCTTCTTTAACCCTGTTTGTTCAGCTTGTTATGTATTGTATTAGAATGCATGGATATTAAGAAATGTGACTGTTTATTGGTGCTTTCAGTTTCATCATGCATTTTGATTTTCTCAAGAGATGGCATACTTTACTTTTTAAAGTTATTAAAATTGATAGTCTGCATTGCAAACCATGAGTCAACATGCATTTTATTAGCAATCCAATATACAGTATGGGGCCTGTTGCTTCTGTTCCTTTGTATTAAACTCTTTTTTCTGACATTAACCTCATGAGGTTGTGACCACTGAAGAAGGCAAATAGCCTCAAGGGCCATGCATGTGTTTCTGTCTGTCTTTTGAGTGGAATATTGGGGGCATTTTCTTAGCAGACTTAAATCCCTTGGATGATCTGACGTTAAGATCAATCACTGGAGGCACTAAAAGAATCAGAACAAAGATTTACCATTATCGCAGAGGAAATGGACTTTACAAAGGTTATAACCCATTAGAAGCCACCATGGGCTAATGACAAGAACTATTTGTCTAAATAGATTGGATGCTAAACAGGCAAGAGGAAGAATAAGACTTATTATGTGGTGTGAACAAATCCATATCTCACTGTGACTTTTGAGTTTCATCACAAATGATCGTAACCTCCAATCTTTTGACCATTGCTTGCCAAGATAAGCACTATGTCCCCCTCCCACCTATTTTAGATAAAGCAGTTAGAAAACAGATAATACTATCCAAAAAATATATAAATAAACTATAAGCCAAATAAATGCAGGTTTATATGATGATTTGTCAACATGTATGAATTTGATTGTATGAAAAGCTATAGGGAATGTACTTTATCAGTAGCTTTACTGTAAATTATAATTACATCCATAAATATTTCTAAATCAATAATGTTCATATACTGTATATGCATACCTTTTAAAATATGTTAAAAAATGATGTAAATTTAATCCTGTAATATAAATGCTTTGCATTTAATCGTCTAATGTTTTTGGATAATCTGCAATTTCACAAAGTCCCTGAAAGTTTATAGAAGCTTCATATTGATTGCCATTGGATAATAAAGGAGGCTAAACACAGAACAAAACACTCATTTAAAATGTCACCATGAGGGTACTTTAAGTCTGAGGATTTTTTAAAGATTTAAATTTAAAGAATATCAACCTCAACAACTCTAATGTTGGTTTTAAAACACATAAGGCATGATTTAATAGTTTTTTAAATAGTTGTGATTGTAATGTCCACAATTAAGACATTCAAGGTTAATGGGGAAGTTGCTATCTTCCAGCAAGATGACCTAAGAAGGTTTAATCAAAATTTGTGGTCCAAAAAGTAGTTTTGGGGGATACCTCACAATAATTAGTCTTCAAAAACTGCCATCACCAAAGTGCAATATTTCCAATACAACTCATGAATCTGGGATCTCTGTCAAAATTCCATGGCAAACGAAAAGACATGAATTTGAATAACCAAGATAAATGGGATGTGACAGGACAAAAGAAAAAACGAATTGAGTTTTTGGATAGTTTCATCAGAAGGATTAGCCAGAAAAGGTGAAGTTTATATTTAAAGAAAGTGCTTACAGCTTCTGGTGGAGGACAAATTCACACACACTGTTTGCATCCTCTGGCCTTGATTTTTTAGATAAAAGTGAGTATCCAGTATATTAGAAATTTTGCAAATTAATTTAGCCAAAAAAAATAATGTTTTCTGTCATGAAGCTTAGGCTTGACCGAAAAAGGACTCTGCAAAATTGTTATGATAATACAATAATACAAACCATACATAAAACACAATTACTAAACTGTTAAGACAGCATAAATATAACTGTTTTCTGATTGTTTATCAAAGTCTCTAGTTGAACATTCATGGTATGAAATCAAGAGTGCACAACATGGAAAAGCTGGAAAGATTCTGCATGGAGCAGTTGTTAAATATAACTCATGAGAGGTTTAAGACTTCTTATTAAAAGTCTACAAGAGGCACCTTTTCAAGATGAAAGGGCTGTTTGAAAAGTGTTTATTACAATGAATAAAGTAAATGTGAACTCCATGCATGTAGAAATAATATGCAAATATTTTAGCCAATTTTATGCAGTTATAGCTAATTCAAATATAATATTTTCACAGTTTTATTAGTTGCAAATATGTTTAATCCATTAACATAATAAAACTTTGCCTTAAAAAGTACTTTAAAATTGAAGTTAACATCCTTTTAAATAACACAGTATAATAAGTACAAAGAATAAGAAAAAAAAGTGCAGTTTATATGTCTTAAAAAACATTATATATAATATACATTATATATTAAACAATATACATTCACATACTGCATAGGCATACAGTGTGTTTATGTACTGAGAATTATGAAATAATTTTTGATCCATATTTTCCCTTGCTATGAACTGGTATTCCATCCAGGGTGTATCCTGCCTTGCACCTGTTGCTTGCCACAACCCTAAAAGAAAGCTGTAAAAGAAAGCTGAAAAATCAGTTGATGCCATTTTTTCTTCTTTCATTGGCCTCATGTTCTTCTCTATGGTCAATTGGACAGTAAAATTCTTCGATGCATTCAAAGAAGTATGTAGAACTGAATACTACATCATCAGTAGTACACCTGGAATATGTGTTCTTTCAGATACGCACACAGGTAAAAAAATCCCTTCATATAACAATGGAAACTGAGTAAATACAGTATAAAAGTACCTGCTTTGAAAGAACTTTCATGAAGAAAGCAGTTAGGGCATTTTGGATTTCTTTTTAAAGCCACTGGCACAACAGAATTCCCATTCATGATTATAAGTGTATTTACAAGACATTTATTGTTTTTAGTTAAAACTGTATAAAGGAAAACTTGATGATGTTAGATTCTGTGATGCCAATGTTTGAAAATATACTGTAATTTCCTATACCATTAGCTTCATGAAAAAATGTTGTATCAACTTTACATTAACAAAGATTCGAATACTTAAGAAAGAAAAAAATAAGAAGCTGTACAATTTATATATATTGTAACATTGTGGGAGTGGGTGGATCTGGGGCAAGCACTGGTAGAAAGTCAACGCCCCTACTGAGGGACCGTAGCACAGGTGTGAGGTTGGCAAGAACCGAAAATAACATAATAAGATGAAAAAACAAGAACAAAAAGCAAAAAGAAATGTGTGTCGCTGTGCATCGTGACATCCAGGCTGTGCTAACTCTATTTAACGGGGTCCAGCCTGGGGAAAAGAAATCTTTTAGCACAGAAATCTGTTCTCATTTAAAAAGAAATCAAGGACTCACATCTAGTGCTTCCAAGTCTAATCACAAAACCCTACCTTTTTCAGAGGACTTTTTGTGATTGCTTTATCTCTCGTATCTGCCTCATTGTGGCTTTGTACATTTCTTTAATATTATTTTATTGTGTAATTTGCTATTTATGTATTTGGAAGAACTTTGAGATTTAATGGCTTTTGGAGGCAGTATAAAATTAATTATTTATTATCATTTATTGCTACTTCTCAATTGTTTTCAGATTTGGATTGCAGTGTACAACTAAGAGGTCGTATTGAGTTTGTATATGCTGTGCTAATGAGGCACCTGTAAATGAACACTCTTTTGGAAAGATGCCAGTCGATTCTGACTCCATATTTACTGTATGTGAAAAAGGTTTAAAAAAACATCTTCCTGCATCCACCACCAAATTATCTCAGGCCTTATTATAGACAACATACCGTATAACATTAATTGGTTTCTGCTACTCAAGTAGTTTGTATATTTTCTAACTGTTCATACACAAATGAGGGTTTTTTAACTCTCATTTGACATTAACAGCCTCTTCAACACCAACATTTTACAAAGAAGGGCACTGGCATGCAGTCCTCTCTGCCAAATAAATTTTAATGCTGTTTTGTGCTGTAATGTCATCAGACTATAACAGAAAGCTGTCAAAAAAAGTAATTTGTCATTGAAGAAAAAAAAAGTATGTGTAGGATCACCACTACTGTGAAAATATCTCATGAGGTTTGGAGCAGGAAATTACACTGTGCTTTATATTAATGGGGTTAAACTTAGATTTCACTTCAGCAATATCATTGACCCTAAATACGGATCATCTCATTTGTGATTCATACTTTGAGTCATAAGGCAAGTAGTGAATTCTGCTGCAGTGTACAGGGAATGTGGCAATGAAAGCTCGTAAAATTATTTTCAAATGTTCAATTACATTGTGAATAAGAGACCTTTGGCATTATGAAGCAATGTTTACACATATACATTATGTAAGAATATATAAATAAAAGCATTTCAGTGTAGAAATTAAGTTGATGTTGATTTGAACAGAAGGTGTTACTATTTTAAATTTTATATTGTGTAGAAGGAAGATAATTTAATCTCTGCATTCAACTACAGACATTTATATATGTTATACTTATTATAGAGTATGTCATTGATTGCTAGTTCTTGTTGTGCTTTAACCTACAAATAAATGAGACAAAGAGAACTGCAAGCGTTGTACAGTATATTGGAAACATAATTATCTTGTGTTGGAAAACTCACATTAGTGTAGACTCAAGTTCTTTACTTCAGTTGTGGTGGTATCATTGTAGTTTTGGTTTTCTTTGTGATTTAATATATATATATATCCTTCTTTAATTATTAACATGTTTTGTATACTTATACAAGTATCTTGTATAAGTATCTTAGCTTTCACACGATAATTTTGCCTGATAATTGTTGGTTTTCTGCCTTTATTTCCATAAATTCTAGATCTCTAAATATGAAGGTAATTAACGTCACTATCTCGTTGATTTGCTGTCATGAATACATGGAATTTTAAGTTATGATTACATGACAGAGAACGTCTATGGAAACACAGATGCAATGTTAAAAACATAGAAATATGTCCAATATGTCAGTGTCTAATGAAAACATAATCTTCCAGTGTTCATTTTTTAGATATATATTTGGATTCTTGTTATTTTGTAATGATACAATAAAGAAAATGCATAAGGTGTTCAGTGATAAAAATGTATTCTGTCTACAATGTAATACAATGTAACCATACAATGCAGTGAAAGTTTCTATTAGTAGTCATTATCATGAGTATTATTGCTAGTATGTATTGTTATATGAGATAATTATGAAGTCAAAATGTCAGATTGAAAAATAAGTATAAATAGTAAATATTTCTGGTAGTACTGTACATGAAGCACCTGCCTAGAATGGGTATTTTTCATCTTGATTCTTTTGGATAGTGCTTCAGCCTAGTTAATCAGGGTCAAAGGTATTTCCCAATTGCTCAATATCCTAGATGCCATACAAATAGATTACAAAAAATAGATTGACAACCTTAATTTAGTTCAGTCAATTCCTTTCTGAAATAAATGTTTGTTCAAATGTAGTTGAACAAATAGAAAACTGAAGACAACTTCCATTGTTGGCATTAAAAAAGGCATTAACTAAGTTCCTAATCAGTGCATATTTTGATGGTCCCTGGTAGAGGTACTCCATAGCATAAAAAAAATGAAGGAAGTCCAGTACTGACTCACATAGAAAAGGTGCACTATTTTCCTTGCAATGAAGGCTGAAGCTTGCACGGTATCATTTTCTTCATTTCTCATTTCTTCCTCATTCTCCATTACTCTTCATCCTGCCTCAGCCTCAGGCAGCCTCTGTTCTTCACCACTTCAGCTCTCTCCACCAGCCTCAAGATAACACCAAGCCTTACCGAGTTCTTGCACTTGCTTTCCCAGCCTTTCAGCAAGACTTGTCTCTCTTGGCAAGCTGAGTCATAACACATAATGTGAGTTTATTGGGTTCTTGGAAAATTTTCCCTGGTGTGAGATGTCTGTGTTTTTGTCTGGGTGTGCCCTATGTTGGACTGGCATCCCATCCAGAATGCATTCTGCCTTGCCCCCATTGATTGGCAGAATAGGCTCCAGTTTCCCACCTTACTTTTCAGTATAGGAGTGCTCAAACATTGCTCCTCAAGGCACTATTGCTTCATATTTTACTGTATTTCCATCCCGAGTTCTTAAATACCCAATTGAATTAATTGATCACAATACTTCTCTTGCTTTTAGTAGGGAATAGATTAAAAAGATCTAAAATATTTGGTGAATCTGACCTTCTAAACAGGAACTGGAAACCCTGTTTTGTAGATGTGAGAGTCTACCCATAAATGATACGTAACAGTTATTGCTTGCAATTGCTGTCAAGTTTATTGCTAATTTGCTAAACCAGTCACACAGCAAATTTTGGAATGTCTCAGAAATCACTACCAGACATTTATGTGTCTCAGGTTAGCACAGCCACAGATCATGTACCATTATATGATTTATTAACTCATTGTTTAAATGCAGTAAGTAACAGGTAATCTTGCAACACACATACAAAATAAAATTCTCTAGTTGCTGTCATTGGGTCACATTGCAGTCCATTCTAAACTGTCTGTAACCAAGATTATATCCATTCGATTTAATTTATTTTAATTTTAACATATTATAATTCATTTTAGATTATTAAACCAAACAAATAATCTTTGTAAATTGGAGACGTGATGTTGATTAGCAGAATCCTAACACATTCAAATGCTTGTTGGCTATGTTTCTTCATATGTTCTTGAAAGCTTTACTTTAACAGTATTGACATTTGTGTCTCCTCTCCAGGGCCAGTGAAACCTTGAAATTCCCAATACATTAATTAAAAAATACTGTGTATGTACTGCATATATATTTTCTAAATTTGAAAGAATCAATATGGAGTAGCTATTACTGATAATTAAAATATGGAAATAATTCAAACAGAATGAGAAATTAGTGACCATTCGTTGTAATGTTCCATATGTTCCAGCATTTGAATCAAGGACAAATAATATGGACTTCAAAATAAATTAGAAAGGGAACAATCTATTAGCAAGAAAAAAAAACATAAAGACGTGGTATTTTCAACAGGATTTATGGCCTGAAACTGAAATACTGGGAAAAATTACAGACATTATTCCTGTCATGTGATTGAGGTGTGGAACAGGAGAATGAATAATGATGTTTTCCTCTTGGTAATGACAAGTTCTTTTATAGTGTTTTATGGATTTGTTTTAAATGAGCTTAGGATAAGGTGAAGGGATATTTATCATTTAATAACTGTTCTTGAGTGCTTTATTATTTATTTGCATAATACACTTAATTTTAATCTGATTTAATGTTTGTTTTTCAAAGTGAAGAAGTATGTTTTCATACAGTATAATCAGTGTCTGATAAGGCAGAAACTGTTGAGGATGGCAGTCAACAAGTGTACATTTACTGTCTGATCTAATAAATCATTAGTAACACTTCTTCTTTGTAACAGATAATGATTTTGGAGTGCACAGACCAACCTCCAATATCATGCATACACATGAGTTTATAGCTGGATCCATATATTTCCTGCAAGTGTCAAACTGCAGTAATTGGTTTTTTTTAATGTGACCTGCAGTACGGGGATTAGCAAACTTTTATTTAGTTCACAATTTCAAATGTCAGACTATTAGAATCTCCAGAGGTGGACCCATGGCATTACCTTGTTTGACCTGCAGTTTGTTTTTTTATAAGTTTTGATCACCCTTCTTGTTTCTTTGTGGATTGTTGTGAAGGAACAGCAGATTGTGATTATGTGTTTAAAGTTTTAATGAAGTATTAAATCACTTATGTATATTCTTTGTGTGTACCACCAAAGATGATTTCAGTGTCTGAGAAAGCAAGCATGAGAATCAAAATCAAATGCTCCTCTAGTCATATACTATGGCACAGATATTTGGATTTAATATGAACATAAAAAAATGGCACAGTGTACTGTATATATGAGGCTCAGTTCGAAAGCAACTATTTGATTCCAAAATTTGATTATTTGCTTTATGAGTATTAGCTGATAAGTCAATTAGTCTGTGTATTTCTTAATAATGGTAGCAGCATAATGCAAACGATGACGTCTCCGTACACATTGCCTTCTGTCAGGATTGTCAAAGTCAAAATGGTAAACATGGTAGAAAAGTCTAAATATGCTCGATGAATAAAACTCTTTACAATCTCTCAGATGTTCTGTGGCTCACAGAAGATGATGATGTTGTTTTTCAACTGTCAGCTTTATGCCTGAATGACCACTGGGTATGCACATCATGTTCATACAGACAGGACGCTACTAATATTCTGCTGATATGAGAGAATTTCTTCCTGGAATTCCGTGTGCTGTAGTAGCCACAGTTAAAGATCTCAGATACAGGATCTAGAAAGTGTTAGATGTGTAATGGTCCTAGAGTGTTGTAATTCTCTGTCTGTCACTCACAAAGCAGGTTTCCTGGTCTCTGGACTAGTATGATGATTGCTAAAGCAGAATATGACATTTTCCAGGCAGTTTCTCTCACAGACAAGCTAACTTAAATAAAGCTAAGAACTAACAATTTCTATTTTGTTTCTAAAATGTTATTCTACCTCTTGATACAGATTCTTAATCAATGTAATTAGGCATTTTTGTAAATCATATAACATGAACTCAGTGTTTTGTTTCCTAAACAATCACCCTGTCTGTACGCTATGTAAATGTATAATATTATTGTCATGTGTGAGCAAACAAGAAGTATTTGGACTTTCTTTGTGCATTATTGTATAAGAAATTTACATTTTCCATTTAGGATATAGGATGAAGAGTGCTGTAATTAATGTCAAGTTATAGTCACACGTCCCTTAATAATCTGCCTTTTTCCTAATATAATAAGATTAATAATAAAGCTTGTTTAATAAATTAATATTTAGCAATTAATTGAACACCTTCTGTTACCCATTGTGTAATATTTATAGATGAATACATATATACCTTAATGTAACATAGTTTTGAGTATTAGCTCGGATGTGCAAAATTGCAGGAACTAGTACATTTCAATTCAATCAGCTTTTTAACTAGCTCTTTATTGTGTTTACAAACAAATTGAAAATTTTCAGTAGGAAGAGAAAAGTGTAGTGTTTAGAGCTCAGGCAGAAATTATGGAAATTAAATTGAAATGTGGAAAGTGTAATCTCACTTCTGACAGCAGAAAACCAAATGCAAATGTCTTAAAAATAAAGATTAAAGTGCAAGAGAGCAAGAAAGAAGAATTCATAAATAATACAAGGTTCATTTTCTAAAAGGTCTTGAAAGTAGCTTTTTGACATTCTAAAATACATATTTGCAGATCTTGAAAGCATATTGACATTAAGAAATCAGAAACATACATACAGTAATATTTGATACATTTGTCATACAATATCTGTTTGAAAAAATATTTAAATACTAAATAACAGTTTATATCTGCACATGTACATGTTATATAAACATTGAGAAATAAAAAAAAACTGATAAATGAATCCTATACAGTATATACAATCAGTCTGGATTTTTTTAACGTTGATCTGTATTTTATTTAACTTTTTCTTGAAGTCAAGATGGTATAGTTTTCATATGTTTAAAAAAAATCCCCAGGGGACGATAATAAGCTTGTATTGAATTTAAATAATGTAATGAAATAGCATGTAATTGATTAAGCTCCAGACATGTGAACAGCAAGGGTTATGTTGTACAGACATTTCTTGATCAATATATACTGTACATTCAAAGAGGCTTATGATTTTTAATTGAATAGTTACTGTAGGTGCAGGTGTGTCAGCTTTCAATTTAAAGTAAGTCCAATTCTTTTAAATTCCCTAGCAATTACCTGGAATTTCTTTTTGTTTTGGTTTCATTCATATCATGAAATTCTAACACAAAAAGAAAGATCATAATGCCAATCAAATAGAACTATATACTGTACATTATATACATTTGTGTAATGACACTAACAGAGCAGTAGTCAACATATTTGAATCTGTCTATGAAGCTGTATTCTAGACATTACTCATCCACTGTCTTGTGATATCTGCCTCCCATTTTGACAGCCTCACTGTATTTCAGTCAGCAATTGATTAACTTGAAGTTGCATTACTTTGTCTCTGCTCATGTGTCACAGGTTCTCTTCTCCCCTCAGTCTCGTGAAATCCTGATACACCTTGACTGATCTTGTCAAATCAGCATTGTCAATCTTTATTCCTCCAGAGGGTGTAGTTACTTGAGAAACTGCTGAAAGAATCAAAAAGGCTTCAGCATCTGGCCCCATACTGCATATTTCATCTCACAATACAATATAATCCATAGATTTATACAGAATCTTTAAGTGAGAACTCTCCTCAAAGGCACTTTGTAAAAGGAAGTAAAGCAAATCAAAGGAGCAGGACATGAGTTAGGGATTAAAGACACAGATACAATACTTCTGATGTAATCTGGGAGAACGTGAAGAGTACATGAGGGGGTAACCCTGACCCTCACAAGAGTCAACCATCCTCACACAAAGAAGGGTATATTTAAGCCACTGAAAAACTAATACTTGAGGGCACATTCGCAGTTGCAATTTGTATTATTTTAGCACATCAATGCAATCTTAATATAGGTCTAATTATCCTTCTCATACTTAGCGACAAAATTGCACCACAAGAACAATGAAACATAAATGTTATTAATATCTAAGTTTAACAGTCCATGAAAGTATTTACTTTGCCACGACGAAGTTTATTGTACTATCTTATTGTAAAGATAGTGCTATAATTACTATATTATACATTACTATATTTTTAGTACTATATTATATATAATTCTATATTAAAAACTATATATAATTAGATGGTATTATTATAAGATAGTATTATTACAGTATATCAAGTCTACATCTCCTTGAACTCTTTTTCACATTTTGTTGTGTTCGTGCCCCAGTGTTTCATGCATATGTCTATATTGAGGATGCATTCCCCCTTATCTACGCACCAAACTACATAATTTTAATCAGAAAACAAATGTTTTATTGGGGGAAATTGTGTATTAAGATAATATTATCATATATATAATATTAGATATTAAGATTATATATTAAAATTACATTATATATGAAAAATATAAAAGTAAAATAACATCAGAGGATAAGTCACAGTCTTCCAGAGTTAATATTTGGTGGAAGCACCTTTCGATGCAAAAACTCCAAGTTTGTTGGGGTCTCTACCAACTTTTCAAACCCAGATTTAGCAATATTTGACCATTATTCTTTGCAAAATTGTTCAGGCTCTGTCTAGTTCCCTGGCGAGAATTGATTGAAAGCAATCTTCAAGTCATTCCACATTTTTTTTATTTGATTTAGGTCAAGGCTCTGCTTGGGCCAATCAAGGACATTATTTACTTTGTTCCTTTTTGTTCCCCAGCTCCTGCTGATGTGAAACATCCCTATAACATTGCAGCACCATGCTTCACAGTAGGGATGGTGTTCTTTGGGTGATGTTATGTTTTAGGTTTTCTCCAGATGTAATGCTTTGCATTAAGGTCCCATTGGACCACAAAACATTTGCCACATGTTTTCAGTATCACTTAAATGCTTTATTAATTTTGTATTTTTTCAGTAACAGCTTCCTTCCTGCTATTCTGCTATACAGGCCACATTTGTGGAATACTTGGAACATGGTTGTCACATGCAAACTTTGACCAATCTTGGGCACGGGAGCCAATAGCTCTTTTAAAGTTGCCTTTGACTTCTTGATAGCCACACTGCATTCTCCTTGCTTTTCTCTCCTGTTTCTGGACTAAACACATCTACACATCTACTGCTACATCTGCTCTCTTTCTTTTCACGTTCACAACCGTTTTTTGTGCAATATATGCCAGGGACCCGTGCAATACATTTATATTTATATCTATTTATATCTATATTTATATTCATATGTGTTATACGATTTTTCTGCATACTGTTCTATTCTAGTTTGCAATTTCCCTCACGGGATCAATAAAGTATCTATCTATCCATCCATCTATCTATCTATCTTAGCCATCTAGTTTGCAGGTATGGCCTGATTGCTACATGGTCTTGGTGGTGCCATACATTTTCCACTTCAATTGTCATGATTGTGCTCCAAGGGATATTCAAGGTCTACAATTTTTTTATATCCATCCAATGACCTGTACCTTTCCACAACTTTGTCCTTTTTTGAAAACACTTTGGTACTCATGGTTGAGTCTTCGCTTTGCAATGCACTACCAATCAGAGGGAGCCTAGAGGAACTGATGAATTATCCTGAAATAATTTAAATCACTAAAATTTAAAAGAGGAGGCCAATTAAGATGGAGTGTGATTTTGAAGGTGATTTGTTACACCTTAGATAAATTAGGATTTCTATTACAAAGGTGGTTGATAGATATCCAACCATTCTAATTAATTTTCTAAAAAAATATATTTCCAGAATATTTTTTCACTATCAACTTGTGGGGCAGGATGTGTACATAAATTTAAATATATATATATTCATTTATTTAATTCCAGTTTATAAGGCAACAAAAGGTGGATATTTGGGGATTTTGTTAATGTGTATACATAGACACAATCCTTATTGTTTAATTATTATCTGCTTACATAATAATTATATGAACATTGTTTTTCTCTAAACCAATGCAAGGTTTTCAAATAATATGTTCATGAATTGGAATTTAAAACAATATTCATCAGACGAACACTGTTAGTATAGCTAGGTCATTCTGTGTGATCCATGTATAATGGCCAGATCGTATCCCGATTTCTAGGTGTGCACTTCCCCCCCAAGCAAATTACAAGCTTTACACAGATGGGTGGACTAGAGCAATTGGAGTAAAGTACTTCACTCAAAGGGTTTGCAGTAACCTGGGAGCTGTCCTGCATGCATAGGTGGCAAGGCAGAACTACATCCTGGACAAGCTCACTGGCACAATTTACATACATTACTTTTCTTAGCCAGCATGTTTCTGATAGGTTTGAGGACCCTAAGCACCAGCAAAAATGCACACAAACATGGAAGGAACATGTAAGCACCAAAACAAAAAAGAGGGTAGCAGTGATAACTATTTATGTTTGTATGTTTTCTGATTAAGAAAATAAAAATAAAAAGCATATCAAATATATGATAGCAAGAGCTTTGCATCCCTATGTCTGATCTAGTCAAGAATTATTCAAATATAATCCAGAGTGACAAAGTATGAGTAGAGACGTTAAAAAAGGGAGTCTATTATGGGTGTGGTGAAGACATTGCCCTATGTTAACTTACGAAATTTGTGTAGCTCTTTGAGTCCATGACGGTCGGTATGAGCTACATTTTCCATTTGGCTGTATGGAGAAAACAGTCTCCAGGAAGCATTAACCACAGGTGTTTTGATTCAAATACTGTTCAGAGTATACAAAAAGTGTGGAAAATTTAAAGTTTGGGGTTATTGTTCAGAAAATCGAGAGCTCTTTTAGTGCTGTCCGAATTTGCTCACAGGGAATGAGGTTTCCTGTGAAAAGAGCATCTTTGATATAAGCAAGTTGAATGTTTTGTTTTTTTGTCCTTGTAAGATAATACATGCTTGCAAATGAATAAACCATACAATCCTTTAGACAGAATTGTCTTTGTTACAGTGTAGACTGGACGCCAAAGTACTGTACCTATTTAAAAGTTCCATGCCACATTGTAACAGACCCCAGGGCCATCCCAAGAGTCAGCACACAAAAACACATGATGTGCACAAGAAATAATGTCCAGGAGGTCTCATTGTATGCCTTTTCAGGTCACAACAAAAGAAAATCTGTATCAGTGTCTTATGTTTATATCAGCAATTTGCAAAACACTACCTGTATATTTTTCTACTATATCAATTAATACAAATTTTCTGTAAGTGAAAGCAGCTTATTTTAAACTGTCTAAGTCTCTAACCACAGTTCCATTTATGATTCATCAATTAGGTTTTTCATTTACCAGTGCACATCAAAGCAAGAAATCAGCATCAAGGTCAATAGGACTGGCTGCCTGGATTGGTAACTATACTGTAGACTGCATTTGAATCTCTGTTTCATCTTTTAACCTTCAACAAGCTGCTGGTGCCAAATCCTTGTTAAGCACCTCTATTATAGATTACATTACAACTTTAGTATTTTGAGTTGCAGTGAAAGCAGCAAGCTAAGAATTAAAGTGCATGATCTATTTATAAAGCATTAACAACATTGTGGTTTAAATAGCCAAATTACTGCTCTTTTATTACTACTCAAACAACAGTTGTGAGCTACTCTTTCCAATGTGCATTTACAGTACTGTAGTTTCTAAAGGCATTGGAATTCAAGCAATTCCTAGCTCTTAGGAACAATTAATAAAAAAAACTCTGATACAAATTCTGCAAAGAAGTTACTGTATGACTTAAGTATAGTATTACAAATGGTATTGATCTTAGTTTTTTTTTGGGGTCTCTTGGATTATAGTTCAGCATCCTTCAGTATTCAGCATTAATCTGTTTTTGCTAAGTGTCCAAACCCTTGCCATTTTAGTCTTTTCACTCTGGTAATCCTATTGTTTACGTCCTTTCTGAATTGTTTGCCCTGTAACATGCTACACTTGTAGTGGAATGGCCCTTGGCCAATAAATGGTTTGAAGCAACTTCTTAAACAGTTTTTAAGTTTTAGATGAACTTGGATGAACTTCAATATTCTTATGTGCAGTTGACAATGATTGTGGATAATGTTGCAGTGTCAACAAACATCTTTAGCTTGATCTTAATGCTGCTGAAATCACTTTCCGTCTAAAATCAAGTTCACAGATAAGAAATCAGTAAAATTATTTGTCTGTTTACTCATGTGAAATTAACACTATATTTCTCTTTATGACAAAATAACAAAATAAATTCTGGATAAAAAATGTTCAGGATGAAAATATTAAAAGGTAGTTAGGTCCCTTTTCAGGCCATAAAGGCCCATGGCGGAATGAGCCATTTTTCTCGACCATCAGACACTGGAGGTGGAGGTGATGTGGTCAGTATCACGCTCCGGCCAGCCTATTAACCCCAGAAGGCTTAACCCCCGGTACTTATCTGGAAAGCTGGCCGAGTAGACCTGTGAGCCATCTGGAAGGAATTAGAGCAAACTACATCGCTTGCCCCTACCTGGGATTGAACCCAGAATGGCTCCTGAAAACATTAAAAGACATTCAAATGACATTTTTTAACTTTAGAAGTTTGTATTTTCCATTTAAACAAATGGGTAGCAAAAGTTTTATAAATAGCAACTATTCTGTTGTGAGATATTTTCTTCATGATGAATATGTCTAACTGAGATCTTATTCCTCAAAATGGCATAATTTTATACCCACCTCTGCAAAGCAGCTGTTGTGTCAAAGCACAAAATATGTATTAAACACACAAAATCCTTGGACGCCCTCATGGTGTGCATTTACTGAGCATTTTGTAAATGCAGAAGACCTGGCAAATGGCATGTTATTTATCACAAAAAATGCCTCTGATGTGTGTTGCAAATTTGGAATTAAAAGTTTCAGAAAAATTAAGAAAATACCATGCAGTTAGAAAATACGTAAAAAACAATAGGCAAGGAAGATTTTTTTTATTTTAATGCACTTACCTATACAGTACATATACATTTTGTGTGTTCATTATCTGTAACTTCTTATTAGGGTAATATATATACTGTATAAGCATAAGAGACTGGTACTGAGAAACTCACAAAAGCATTCTTCTAAAAAAAAACTTCAGACTGGTATTTGTTTCAGTCAGAAATGGAGATGCAATATTGAATAAATAATTTTATTTAATCATGTTTAGGATGCAAAAGTTAATTGCTGTGTCTCTTACAACGTACACTGTAATAATAATTGCAAAAAAGAAAAAAGAAACAAACATCTCCACAAAACACACCTTCTACAAATGAATATTGGAAACATTATTAATCAAAAGCCTCAACAGTCAGGATTCTTTGAAAAAGTAGAGAAAAAGTTAATTCTGGAGAAGATGTGTATGTTCCTTGCTGATAATCATTCATTTTGCATACATTTCTTTTGGTACTTAAGATTAACGTGATTCTTTCTGACACTGAAGCACAACACTGATTGGAGGAGCTGTTTGATCTTTGGGGTCAGTAAAGTTACTCATTAATGTGTTTATTTGCTTCAGAGATCTTCAAGTTCATTTGAAAGCTGCACTAATTTGCATGATGGGGTCTTAGAACTTCTGCAGTTATTTTTTTTTAACAAACTTAGTGGATATTTTAAAGGGATCCAAATAAAAAATGTATGTAAATCATGGACCATTTACCACCTTGCAGTAAAATGCCCTTTATGAGTTTTAATGACTATTATTAAAAAAGGTATCCTAGACACTCACTTAAGATGTCAGTTAGAAAATTAGTCACAATGGATCAATTGCAAATAACTGAAAGCAGCATTCTGACCTGGAATAACCCTGCGGCTCCTGTTGGAGTCGAGGTACAGAGCAGGAAGGTGTTTTTTTCTGAGGACAGAGGAGGGTGTTTCAGAGTAGGGAGCAGGGCATATGAAGTTTTGGAGGTGGGAGGATGGAGTCCTTTAGGAGGAAGAAGGATAGTAATATAGACACAAGGATAATAATATAGAACAATATATAGACATACTGGATATTAGATCCTAATATAGATACTGTACATATGCATCTTCTTTGTAATTGACTCCAATATGTGAGAAAAGTGAATGTACAAGAATTAATTTTAGAAGAGACAGGATAAACAAAACAAAATATATACATTAAAAAGCACCAGTGCTGTTAAACACTAACTTACTGTTTCAGGGTTACAGATCTCAACTGTGAAAAGTTCAGATATATGAGTTATTTTACAAATATGAGTTTTAAGAAGAGAAAATGTGACCAAGCTACAGCTTCGTTCTCCAGATCCTCTCTTTTCTTGTTATTGCTGTTCCTCTCATTTATTTTGCATTTGTTCAGGTGATCCACCAAAATGGCAGGAACACTGACAATTTGACAGCTACTGTTCTCTTTATTCCCAAATAGGAATAAAATGAAAGTACAGGTATGTGATTCCTTTCAATTGTCTAAAATGGTCACTCTGTTGGATCAGCCAATGGAAAATCAGCACAACCTGTGAAAAGTGAGAGGGCAGCAGTTATCACCTTAATTTGCTACAATGAAATATAACTTAAACTGTCAAATTTCAACTATTCAATAATTTGTCTCTAGGCTTGACTTTGTCAAGAGTGAACAGTGGGTACAAAAATATTAAATTTTCAAACTGCAAGGTCAGGAGGGAAAGGTAGTAAAGCTGTCATGTAATCATAATGGTCTTGCCAGAGGGACTTGGACATTATGATCTTGTCATATTCCTGAAATAAAGTGGTCTCCTCATGCGATGTGGTTTCCACATCTGGTAGAGCAAGATATCATTGTCAAAAGAGCATACAGAGATCATTCTTCTGGAGGACACAAACAATCTCTGGGTGTTTATTTTCAAGTTTTTCCAGTACACTGATAGACAAGAGCCTTTTGAATGAAAGCAGGCAATCTCACCCTGACTCAGATGCAGGTTCTGAGGTAAGTAGTTATTTGGATTACGTTTCAGTGATTACCCAGAAAATATTCAGGTATGAGATCACAAAGAGAATCTGGAGTACAGTGTTTCCTGTTCTACCGAGTGGTGCTTGAGTTACTCCATGTTGGCAAACAGTGTGTTTATACTGATTTGGGAGTCAGAAGAGAAAACATCAGATCTAAAGAGGTTAAATAACCAACTTTAATGCAGGTAAAAATAAAGGGGTCATTTTCTTTCCTATTCACAGGGAGGGAGAGTGAATGTAAGATTGAATCTATTTTCAATCCACCCTAGACCTGTTTTTTTCTTTCTTTTTTCTCTTCTTTGCTGCAATTGCTTGTAATTGAGTTTTGGTTGCAAGGAGGATTAGCTTACACTTTCTGTTTTGCAGTAATTATTAATAATTATTGTAAATTATTAGGAACAGAGGTCTTACAGTCAATTTATTTTTTTATATATCTGTTGTATTATTTTCTCTTACTGTTCATTTATAGTCTGTATTCTTCTTTAAAGGATATAGTCTTGTTTGTGTTTTCAATTACATAGACTAAAGACACTTACTCAGAAACATTAGATAAACTCAACAAAAATTAATTCGGACACAATCAAGTCTATATTTAAGATTTGGCAGTAAAACAGAATGACGGTAAATGACTTTACAAAAAAAATTAAAATAAATAAATAAATGGTTGAAATCCAGTTCTGAACAAGCCAGATGTAAATATCTTAGTAACAGGTGTTTTACAGAGAATACATGAATTATATACAGGATAATATATATGAATACAACACTCATTTTCAATCTCATTCAGCTGCATTGTTCCAAGCTCAGTCAATTGGTACTCACATTTACAGTAGGTTCTGTAGCTCACAATCCACTAACATATTACCATTGTTCTAAGTATAATTTCATACATATGTATTCCTTGTGGTATCTATGAAAATGTGAAAAAATAGCATGAATTAGAATTTGGCATTGAAAAAAAACAACTTTTAGACATGGTATTTTTTTTTTCATGGGTACTGTGTTGAGCATAATATGAAAAACAGGAATGAAATTAAACTTGACTTCTAGCTAAGTGCTGGAGTTAGGCAATTTCTTGGCAAATATAATAATTTATTACAATGCAAATTAGAAATCTAAAAGGGACACCCACTGTATTTACAACCAAAAGCACCACTAACAGAACACAACATAGTATACAGTATGTCAGTGCTAGAGATGTTTGTAGATATAGTTACCATACACTGATAAGACTATTTTATCATAATGCAAGATCATATAGTATTTAATACAGTTGCTTACTATAAGCAGTAATACACAATGTGCACATCACAATATTTACTTGCAAGAATCCTTCTTACACAGTACAATTTCTACAGTATGTATACTTATATACAGTATACACATTATACAGTATATATGTATAAAACTTCTGACAAACTAGTAAAATGGGAAAAAACACTGGAGAGATTAGGTTTAATAAGTTAAAATAATGTTGATGTTTTCATTAGGAAATTGAGGAAGGAAGAAATTCTCTGCAGTTGAAAGCTTCAAAATTGAATCAAGGTGCCTGGAATCAAATGCTTAAAATGAAAGGATATTTGAAAGCTGATCATCTTTCAGGAGATGCAGAACAAGTAGAATGAGTCAAAGAGTCTTTATGTCCCACAATCGGAAGACAAAACTCCTAAAAGCCTTCCAGGAAATCTGAAAGTGAGATTTCAATAAGTGAGAAGACATGTACCATATTATTGCAAGAAGAAAAAAATCAGCTAACCTCTTCGAGACAGTCTGGGGAATGAATGGATAAACGTGATCACAGGGTACAGTTAGGTAAAATAAAAGGAAGGACACAAACACTTCAAATTTCACTGGTAGGCTTGTGGTTAGGATTAATAATTTTCCATGTCTTGGCCCAGTTTTGATTCCTAGTCAGGGAATCCTTGTTATTTTGTCAATGATAGGCTTCTTTCAAGAAATCACATAATTAATTTCATAAATCAATCAGCTCCAAGCGATTGTGGAAGATTCCATTTTTTTAATGTGACCAGGGACCTTCTCCCAATACCTAGAGCACTGTTTGATAATAGTCTTTTCACTTTATCAAACGCCAGCAGGTATCTTCTCTCTTTACCAGTTCTATGGACTCGCATGTCGTCCCTTACCACTTAATAAGTATGACAAAAACACTTTTTATTCTGCAGTTTATACCTCGCTTCACTCTTAGTATTGTTTTTATTACACATAAGCTACTGCCATCACACCAATACTTGTGCCCTATGATGTACCAGGATATAAAAACTCTGAGCTTACAAAGAGCTGATGCTTTACTTGCTCAGCTGTAAATCAATATCTACAGAGGCCCAGTAACTTCTTTCAGTTATATTCTCCCCCATGCCTACTCAAATACCAGTAATTTTTAAACACCTGCATTTGAGGTTACTTGTTTTAAAGGTGGTCTCCAAGCTTATACTTCAGTGGCCTCTAGTGTTACATCCCACTGTTACAATACCCAAATGGGGCCTCCAAAATTCCCTCCTCTATGATACAAACTTCCACACGACCAAATGAGCTATGTCAACTGAATGGCTTTTCTCAATTGTAACGTTTAGTTTGTTATTATGATGTCATTTATTATTCCATGAATAGATTATTTATAGGCTATGTTTTAGTCTTATTGATAAGATGACAAATATACTAATTTCTGGGATTCATCTGTACTCTAACAATTATCTTAAAATCACAGGGTGACACAATGGCACAGCAGTTAGAATTTTTGCCCAGCAGCTTTAAACATCTGGGTATAATTTCTTAGACTGTGGGGTTTCGTGTGCAGAGTTTTCATGTTCCCAATGGTCACATGATTTTCCATGGATATTCCAGTTTCCTCTAACCTTCCAAACACATGTTGGTTAAGTTAATCAGTGTCTCTAAATTGTCTCCGTCTACTTGTGTGTGTGCCCTATGATGTACTGGAATCCTTTTCAGGGTATACTCCAAGCTTCCTTGCTCATACTTTTAAGATACGATTTGGGTTTTCATGACCATTAGTGATAGCAAAAAAATATAAAACACAACAAGTCAATATTAAATATACTCTGTACATAAAATAACAAAAGTGTTTACAAAAAAACACGTAACTGGATGGATACAGAAATGTTACGATGAAAATAAATAGTCCATGAAGCTCTGCCTTAAGGTCTGTGTTACAGTAATGTTATTATATTTTCTGGTGGATATAAGAAGATCTTTTTAAAGTTTCTGAGCTGTTTATCCTAATGGCTTTACTATTTTTTTTGTGACCAAGATGGTGAACTAATACAGAATATACAGTAGAAATAGAAATAAAACTATTTTTGGGAAATATGGAATAAGTCGTTCTTTTAAAGTAAATAGGTTCTTAACCATCCAAGGGTCTTTATTACACTTGTAGCCAGTGAATTTAATATACTCTGTGTTACAAAGGAAATAAAAATAAATTGTACAGAAAAATTATGTATTTCTATTTACATGAGTGTAATCTTCCAAAAAAAGGCAAATATATGTGTTATAACACAGAGGCCATATACTGTATATGAAAGAAAATAAGGAGTCTAGTACAGAGCCTTGAGGAACAAACTAACCATTAAAATAAACTTATCATTCTATATATGCATGTATGGATTTAGGAAAATTATATATACTGATTTTGGATCTTGATTAAAAGTGTTGGCATCATTATGATTAATTGATTGCTTATGATTTCCTCGAATTACTTTGATTATTACATGAGTAAGAAATCACCATATTATGGAGTTTATTGATGCAACAAATGATGGGATGCTTTAGATTTTCTAATTGCTAAGCCAGGTGAAAATTATATAGAAAAAAACAATTAAAAGAACTAATAAACCACATTTATTTATAGAATAACATCTTTCAGCCATCAATATCTTGGGCGCGGGATGAAGGCAATGCATTGTCACATTCACAGCAATTTCTAAACTAGTAAAATGTAAACTAGTACTCTCTTGCCTGTCCTTCAAAGTAGAGAATGATTTCACTCAAGATAATTTGGTCTTCAGATGTCTGAGAAGCTGCATTCTAGATCTATTGATTCTCTGCCAGTTGGAGTATATTGTTGGGCAGAGATGTGTCATTTGCAGTACCAAGTTGGTTTTCTTTCATGTACAATATGACACTCACACTGATCTGGTTCAGAAGGATAGAGGTCCTAAATCTTTTCTGTGATAGACAAGAATGAAGTCTCCCTTTAATTTCCAAAGTTAGATATGTCCCCTTTCTTGTAGGTGGTCACAATGGTCATGTTCATGGTCATTATGATAGTCTCAATCACCAGGGACATTCTTTTCATCCCAGAGGCAGTACATGCTGGTGGAGACATGATGCATACAGTATACCAGTATGGTAGACCTCTGTAAGTAAACCATTCAAACTGCAGTCTCTGTTGGTTTTTATGTGTTGGATAGCAAACTTCAATTTTTTAGATGGTTACTGGATCCACAGAGAATCCTCTAAATGGTTGACTTCCAGTTATAGTGAAGTTTGAAATTCTCATTCCAAATCTGATGGAAGGAGCCAGGGACCATCCTGTTGTGTAGCATATTTGTAATTACGTGGGATCTGTAAACTGTCTTTGTAGGCTAGTATTCATCTTGCATACCTTCTCCACCCGCCCGTTGTTGTTTTTTTATGATGTGCATAAATCTCTTGACCACAGCGTTTATATCACATACAGTAGATCATATCTATTCTTTTTCATTAAAATTAAGAAGTTGTGCCTGGTGCTAAGTTAGTAGTTACTTAATTGTGACAACAGGATTGTGAGATACGTATTATTACTATGTTCAAAGGCAATTTTTTTTCTTAAAAGAGCAAATGGTTCTCCCAAGTTAACTCTTCCACACTGTAAAGTTGGCTGCACTTAGAGGAAGACAGCAAGGAGACAGATGCCCTCCGAATGCTCTTTGGAAGTCTAAGGTGACTTTTCACAGGACTTTCTGTGATGACAACACAAATACAGGAAGAATTTGAAATTCAATTAAATTATGTTTTTTTTCTTTTTTTTCTGGAGGAAAGACAAAGCACTGAGAGATTCAATCAGCCTTTTGTCAATTGCTTAAACATCTGTCCTCCTGTGTTCCATAAATAATCAACAGTTAGAAAATAGAATTTGGTCTGATCTTTGAGAAAGAATTGTTTTGACAAGATGCACAAAAATAGGTTCATGCTGAGATATGTTTGGAAACCATTACTGTAACTATGAAGTCACTTTTTGAACCAGAACTGTGAAAAAATATGAAATAAAGACATAGTTTTGATTGTACAAAATAAAGTCAAATACAGTTAATGTCTTAATAACTCGACCTCACTAACTGTGATTGCCTTTACTAATCTGATCATTTTGAATCCCCCAGAATTTTTTAAAGGAAGAAAACTAGAAACCACAAAGAAGCATGCTGCACACCTATTGTATAGTGTTTGGGAAGGTTATTATTTATTGTTTTCATTGTTTTTCCTCTTGCATTCTTATCCCAATTGTCAAAAGTATTTAAATACACATGATTTCTGCAATTTTTGGATTAAGCCCTAATTATAAAAACATACACAGTTTGGAAGAAAATGTCTCTCTACTGTTGAACTATCACTCTATGTGTATTGAATTGTGTTTTAGATATTGCTTTACACAAAGCGGGAGATGTGTTCCCTCTTTTACAACTATGCATTAGACTTGTTTTCCTGTTTAAAGCAAAACTTAACCTCAGTGTTACAACCAATCGTATGTGCCTAAAGTTTGCATGCAAGTTTGTGCACGCAACACATTGTGTTTGACAGAGTGATTCATGATCTTTGAAAATGTTGTCAGAGGTATTCACAAAACTAATAACTTACAATCTTTGAATGTATATTTTAACAATCTTGTGTGAAAATCTGTATATTTTCTTTGGCTGGATCTATCTACCTGTATACCTCCATTAACTTTAATCGTCAGTTGAATAGTTCAGTTGAATCTACCAAAAAAGGGTTATGAACACAACCAAGATGAGTTCTAATATCTTAATTTCTTAGGAACACATTAGGAGCAAAGGTGCTTTATTAATGTCAGATTTATTTGCAGTTACAAAAATGCCACTATAATGATTCAAGCCATTTGGTTCTACCTAAAGTGATCACTGGTAATTGTAACATTTTCAATTTCTAAAATATCCATCCATTCATTTTCTAATCTGCTTATTTAGTATAGGAAGCTAAAGCCTAACACTGTAAACAATGGGTGCAAGGCAGGATACGCCAATTGACAAGATGGCAGCCCATCACAAGGCACACAGAGACACAAACATACACACACACTCCAACCAGGGCCAACTTTACATAAGCCAATTAACCAAACAGCATGTCTTTCGACCTTAGAAGGAAACACGAGCACTCAGAAGAAACCCAAGTAAACACAGGGATAATTTACAAACCCCACTCAAACAGAACCCTAGCTATTAAACCCAGAGCCCAAGCGGTGAGAGGCAGCAATGTTATCTACTGTGTCACCCTATTAATGCAGATTTTTGCCAAATATGTAATTTATTGCATTATCATAACAATTTAACACACAAAAGGTAATTAATCTTGTCTCAAGGTTAAGGAAAAAAACAGGCTTTACAAATTGAATTTTCCTAGCCTTAATTCAGTCTAATCTTGTGTCCTACCCACATTAACTTTCAACTGTTCCTTTGGATAGGCCATTAGTCAGACATTTATGTGCTGCCTCATAATTGTATCAATATTTACTGTAATGTATGTATTTGTACTCTAACTACCTCTCCTTCCTTCATGGCTTTTATTCATAAACTTATGGTCGGTCATTGCTAGTCACTTTATGATCACTTTAAGACTACTGAAGACATCAGTTCTGCATAATGAGCATAATGTTCAGTATATGTGTAATTCATAATTTTTTTATGGTGGCTTTATATGAGGCTACATATTTTTCCATTTTCAAAACAATTAAAAATATACATTTAATACATTTAATATTTTCAGTTATTTTTCAGTAATTCATCCACTACTCTAAATAGTTAAACCTCCTAGGACTCACAGTTTGTTTGTTTTTAAGTTGCAAAATGAAGGAGATATTTATATTCTTAGAATGTTCCAAGCGATATCTTATTTCTGGAATTCTGGCAATTCTGATACAAAAACACACAACCCAATTTTCTTATGTCTCTGCCACACCTCCAACTTTTGCTTGAACTCTTTTAAATACCACTGTAAACATTTTTCCATAATCCAGTAAGTTCAAATTTAATCACGGTCCATTAATTTATTGTCTCCTTTGCTCCTTGGCTTAGTAAGATTTAAAGTAGGTAATAATCTCCAGCAACATCATGTGGCTACTCATATGAATTAGAAAGATTTAAAGTAGGCTATAAACTCCAGCTCTGTCTTTATGATCTGATTTCTTCTGTGAAAGCATGTCTTGCAATCTTTTATTTTAATTGATATAAATCAAGTTCATTTTAATGTACGACCCACAATCTTTGATGACACAGTGGTGCAGTGGTTATCATTTCTGCCTTGCAGAGCTGGGGCCCAGGGTTTAATTCTCCTCCTGGGCTGCTATCTGCATGGTTTGTACGTATGCTCTCCTTGTGTTTGCATGGGTTTTTCCTGGGGACTGGTGTCCTGTCCAGGAAGTATCCTGCCTCCTTCGCAGCCCTGAATATGATGAAGCAGTTAGGCAATACATAGACGGACCTAGAATATTAATTTACTTTACCAGTACCTGAAAACTGGCATTAAGACTGTTGTATATTTTGTCCAAAGAAATCAGCAGGAACCCACTAATCAAGAGCAAAAAGCAGCAACATTGTTCAAAAGTTCTTCATACTGTCATGCAAGGTGTTTTTAATGTGTTTTTAACATCATTCAGAATATCATAAAAAATGCAAATGCAAAGATGGCTTTTGGCTCTTCTTTCCTGAGTGGTTGCTATTAGCTTAAACATCTAAGAATTCAATTTGACTTTCCTAGAAGAACAAACAGAAAATAATATTATCACTTGAAATGTCCTACAATATACAGTACTTACCAGTGTAATACACTTTATGGAGTCCATAATAAATATTTGAAAAGAGGACAAGCTCCAGGTCCTATCAATCAGTCTCTAAGATCAAAAAATGGTCCACTAGACCAATAGTACTGAGCATTCATTGTGCTAACTAAACTTCACTATCTCCAATGGTAACTCACCAGCCAATGTATATTTGGGGACATTCCAATTTCCTTTTCCATATAGCTAGGTGATTGTCCTCCGGACCAAATAGGATAAAGCCAAAATATCAATAAAAACCCTTTCCACAGATAATTTATTGCACTTTCTTGGGGTGTGTCTATAACTTCAGAATTGAATCTAAAAATGTGGTTGTGAAAGCACTTGCACAGTGCACTATAGCAATGCAAATTGGCTCTAAAGTGGCAGTATGTGAATGCTAAAAGAACATATAGAAGTGAATACAGTTTGACAGACCACAAATTCTTCTGCTTGTTAAGAGACGAAAAGGTGAGACCAGGGAACAAAATGTGTGTTATTCCAATAAAAGCCCATTGGGTTACATACAGGAAGCCTGCAGAATTTTGGAAGAATTTCAGTAGGACACTAAAAGATTGCATATAGAGCCCTCCAGAATCATACCTGTGAGATTTCTGATGGAGTCCAGCAAGATTGCCATAATTTTCTATCATTCTATCATGTCAAGATTATTTGGACTATTACATTTAAAAGCAGAACAGTGAATTTCAATAATGTTAATGCAATGCATATTTAAAATGTAGAAATACTAGTGAATGTTAATAAAAGTGTTAAATTACTTTTAACAGATTTATGTTGGCAAGAGATATTATTTTTCTTAATGCTAAGTGACCATTATATATTATAACCTTCCTTTTTAGCTTCATTCATGAAGTATTAAAGAATCCTGAGTTATTATTCATAGACTGTAAATAAAAACTTCTTTCACAGTTTTTCAAAACAAGGGTAATAAGCATTGACTGATAAAAATGCTTACAATGCATCCATCTGTAAAAGAGCAACAAAACATAACTAAGCAATTATAAATCAATGCCTTTCTTGTATCACATGCACAGTTATGGAAGGAATAATTATATCTAAAATGGTGAAGATTAATTGTATGAAAACAGGATTACATAGGACCATTAACACGGATTTAGAAAAGGTAGGTCTTCTAAAAACATTTGAATTCTTTGAAAAAACAACAGTACAAACAGATATGCAAACCCTCTGCAGTAACAGTGGATTGAGCCTGCCTTTATACAGTAACATAGTCAATGACTGTCTATTATGTAAGTATCGTTCACTGTATGCCAGCACCAAGAGACATTAAATCTCATCATTAGCATCATTACCATCAGTGCAGGAAAAATCTATAAATCCCTCTCTTAAGACAAGCTGACAGGGACTAAAGTTTATCAGAGCTTGTATTATGGCAAGGGGTAATTTGTGGACTTTGAAAAGAAGGAATCTGTCAAATAAGGCACCTGAGTTTCTTAAATAAATTTAAGGGTCACATTATCTGACTCACTAGACATTGCCCTGTCTCCGTCTTGTTCAGTTAAGTCATCATTAGCAATGGGAAAATCTTCACTTACAGTATATCACCATTCACTAGGAAGCCTGCTTTGAAAGTGTACTTCTCCATGTTTTTGAGACTCACACAACTGCTTTCTGGGGTACTGATCATTGTGAAAAAATTAGTCAAGAAAACACATGATGAAACAGTTATTTTATAATGATCCCTTCATTTTCAGCACCCTATTTAATGTTGCCTTTCTCTTCAACAGGCACAAATGTATACACTACATCAGCAACACAAGATAAGTTGGCAACACATATGGAATTTTATAGGTAGTATTATCCTTGACTTGGAGAGTCAAGTCAACATGCACTATATGACCAGAAATGAATGTACAAAGAATGATTTCCTCTTTGTGACAGAACCCACTCTTAAACAAGATCACTACAGGGATCTGATACCCAGACTGCTACCTAACTCCCAGCCACCACTAACATTGTGAGCCTTTGATATACCCAAAAATTCCACCTATTAAACCATTTCAGAATGTGGAATTAGCTACAACCAGTAATTTAACTAGTTATCACCCAGTGTGTCTGTTTACAAATAACAGAGGCCTTTAATGACCTCTAGCAGCAGGTCAGTCTTTACCGATTTTTAGCTATTTATACTATAGTCTATCCCTAAACCTATTACACCTAAAAGCCAATGCACGATACACTGGAGCATGGATGGAAAAAAAACAGACAGACACTTTGCTGTGCTTTAATTTTAACATGGCAAATCTCTATGGTCAGTCCATTCAAGTAATTGTTTTCTAAGATGTCACAGTCCTTATATTCATATTACATACATATTAAAGTCAAAGCCACAGCAAAAGGAACTATCTTCATTTACTAAAATGCATAATTTTGCATGCAATCAGTATGCTTTAAGGTTCAAGGATATGTAAATTAATGTTTTTATATTGAAGAAATATAAGTACCGCTCACTACTAATCATCTAAAAAGCAGGTTTTTGAAAGCCCTACAATTTCTTCGCCTTCCAAGTTTTAACATATACAATATGAATGGTTTAAAATGTAGTTTAAATACTGTCTTAAAAGGCTAAAGAAAGGACAATAAAATATTGAAACAGCATAACCATTGCATTCACTGATAGATCTTTCAGGTTCTTTTTTCTGTGATTAAAACTCTGGATGCGTTTACATATTTCTGAATCAACTGTCTCATTTTTTTTCTATTGGGGTTTGTGGAGAATCACCCATTCACATACATAAATATAATTCAATTTTTGCACTGTACCCTTCTTTTTGTAAAATATCCACATCATGATTCATTACACTACAATAAAATAATGGCTTCCTAACGAATAAAACAGGCTTGATGATCTAACCACATCATGTGCAATCTTTGTGTCACTTCTAATTAACTTTGACATGCCCACTGAAAGTGACCTATGACAAACATGGGTAGCTCAGCGAGTTTTAATGATTGCAGTACAACAGGAGCTGCAGGATGTGGCTGTTTATACTGTATGTACTTATATAAAATCAGCACTATTCATTACCAGGTGCTGATCTTTCAAGGAACTGTTTATTGTATCTTTTTACCAATGTAGAGCAAAGTCCTCTTTATTACTGAAACACTTGTGATATGAAATGTACAAGACCATTGAGGTTATCACTTAATTGTATGCAGCATTCATGTTCATTGACTATGTGTTTTGCTTTTGCTAATACAATACACCGGGCTAAACACTGAGCGTTAAATGTACTAGGCCTACAGAATGAAATATCCAGTACTTTTACTTTTTTAAAGACTTGTAGCATATCAATTAACATCTCTTCTCAAAATGTATATAACCATATTCCTATTATTCTTATATACAATTATCTGAATACCTGAATATTCCTACCTTAAATGTTTTATAAAGGTCAATATGGTTGATTAAAACTTGGAAATTAGCACATTTAGAACTTCATAAATACCAGTGATTTTTTTCATTCCATGTGTAGGGGCAAGGCATATTATTGCTCTTAGAATTAAGTGTTACTAAAGATTTTTTATAACCTTTGCCTTGACCATGTAGCTTGGTGTAAGTGCAGAGGAATGTGGTTAAGAGACATTGTAAAGCTCTATCCAATGCTGAACCACCTAATGATATTTACTGCAAATGGGCACCATCAAGTCTATTTCTTCTCAAGACCACGTGTCCAAGGTCATTGTTCATCACCCAAAGGAAGATCCACCAATGGGGTATCTGCAGGGTGGGTCCAGATCTATACCTGTTAACATCCTGACCAATCAACAACTGTGATGTCACACTTTAAAAGCTATTTTTTTCTTGGTTAACTTACTGGTCCCTCTTCTCTCTACAACTGAACTGGTAATCTGAATTTTCCAACAATGTGACAGCAAGCAGTCTGAGGTTTCACAAAAATGCCAGGCTGAAAGAGTAAGACAGTAAATTACAGAATACTGTCCAAGATATTTTTTTTCTGAAACAAAATAAATCTTGTATTCAGAAACCTATTGTTATTTTTGCCTGATCAATGAAATAAGACGGTTTGGCTCTTTTTATGTCAACACCCTGAATGTCCAGGCATATTCAGCACCAAGCTATAGCTGGAACGAACCAAACCCTGAAACTACTACTACTACTACTACTACTACTACTACTACTACTACTACTACTACTACTACACAGTGACCCACAATTAGAAATTAAAAAATGGCGGTGTTGTATCCATCTGTTTTAAGGAGGGGTTGTCATATTTAAGGGAAGAACAGGGTGATTCCTCTACACACTTACCCCAATCGTATATTATTGTTACAACGAATGTAAGTGACTATTGAAGTGTCTTGAAAAATCTAGATACAATGGGAAGTATATGATTTATTGTCATCCAACAGTCCTGGCACACAGCATAAAACAGACAGGTAAAGAAGAGAAGAAGAAGAGGAAAGAGTCAGGAGAAGAAAAGAATGAGAAAGGGAGATGGGGAGAGCGCCTTTTCTTGATCGTCAGATTGGAGTTAAGAATTTGAACCTTGTTAAGAGAGCTTGCTTTACAGTTATTTTTAGGAACTTCGGTTTCTTTTACAGGGAATTCCACAGTTAAAAACAATATCTTGATTAGTGGATGCATTTTTAGAATAGGGATATAGGTTCAAATTCATTTTATAGCATCAAATTTTACAGAGAGAGATATTGAACTGTACAGCAGGTATTCTGTTTGATTTAGAAGGCAACTTTCTCTTCCTTTGTACTTTGCAGGCATCGTATAAGAGTTGAATACTTCGTAGAAGTCTATGGTTTTTCCAGGTGGTCAGAATATACAGTAGGCCTCTTGGATGCCTTGTGTGTACATTTCTAAATTGTTTAACTTGTACTGTATGCTGTATGTATGTTGTATGTTTATATTATGTGTGGTTTATTGTGTGTATTATCTTTGGTAATAAATATTATTTTAACCCAGTGTGCCTGAATTATCACATAGCTGTGCTAGAAAATAGAGAACTCGGGTGCCTCCAATTATACCAACAGCTCGGGTATATTCTGGGCAAAATCTTTACAAGTTGGGGTTTAACATTATTTATTTTAAACATTGATTTATCCACTAAGCCTATTTTTTTATTTTCTCTATCTTCGTAACCCCTATTTGTAACAATATGTTTGACAAAATTCCCTAAATGTATGCAAAAAATATTGAATTTAGACAATACATCTAAGTTTACAATGTTTCTTTCTTTTCTATTATATAAGAACCTGTACATGTGGAGTCAGAGGACAATATTTAATAAAATCAAATTAATATTGTTACTTTTTTTCATACAGCTGCTGAGCCTGAACTGCAGCTTGGCACTGAGTTGCTGCCAAGTGTTCAAAGCAAACTGAAATGCCACTCCAAAAAGGTCATCTCCACATTTTAATTAACATGGATTTGAGTTGATAACAATGTCATGGGAAAGAAAATTAAGTAAAACCTTGTCAAAAGCCAATATGTTTTGCTACCCAGCTGAGAATATGCTGATTTCCTTCTCAACTGCAAAAAACAGCTTTTTTAATGCCCATCTTCCGCTTCTGATAAGATAACATTGCTTCCTTCCAGCTACACTGTACATCCTATTAAAGCTGCTTTGACGTAGAGACAATATTGATAAAACAAAACAAAATCAAAATGTAATTCAAAAATTAAATGCAGCAGGTAGTTTAACCTTGAGAATCATAAAGGGTCTAACATAAGGTAGAGATGCTTTTATATTTATTCAACAGGAGTGAAAACCTTGAAAATCTAATGATTTAACTGTGATAGGATGTGCTCATTGTAATGTGGCAGAGCTATAAGTTACATTGTGCTTCACAAACACCTCAGGAAGCAGCAGTTTTTGCTGGCTTTTCCAAATTCTGAAAGAAAATATATAGTGGATGGCAGACATTCTTTCACTAACTGTAGTAAGGTACTTGTTTAAACAAAGGTCACGTATGCAAACCGAAGGGGTTAAACAGGATAATTGAAACTCTCAGAGGACATAACAACATTCACTTGGCTTGATTGGTTCTCTTGTCTGCTCCTGGCTGCCTGGTAATTTGAGTAATCACCGCTTTCCTCCTGCACAGATTCACATTGATTTTTGTGGCAGGAAAGAGGAGAGCAGACTGATTTTTCCCTCTCTCTTGAGTGTCTGGATTCATGGCTTGCAAGCGCCATCACAATATATCTTCTAGTATGATCGAGCATCTGCCGTGGATGCTGAAGCTGCTGGCACTGTCTGCTTTTACCCCGGAGCACGTTACAGATGGCAGTGTCACCAGCAGTAATGAAAGCCTAATATCCTAATGTTAGAAACAAGGGACATCTGCTGCTTTTGTTGACTTTTTTTACTTCTATATCTGTCAAAATCAGAATGTGCTGTGTTTACCTTTAAAAGCGTAGGTTAGGAGAAAAAGATTTGAAAAATACTGTCCACTGGGTGGGGTAGGAGTTTAAAAAAGGATAAGCCTTGAAATTGTTCTTGGCTCTTATTTATATCTACAAAAGTCAAATACATTTCGTGCTTATGATTGTTTTGCAGATTAGCAGATTATTGGATTTGCATATGTTGTTTCCTATAATAATATCTATGTTTTTAAAGTATGTAGAATATCCAAAGTGTTCTTTCGAAAAACAATTACTCTGAAAAAAATAATTCAAAAACGATTAATTTCAATTGAACGTGAAACCTATTAAATGTATTTTTATACATATTTTTAGCTATCACAACATAGCATTTCAAAATACTATTTCTATGATCCTATTGTGTATATTAGACTTTTGTTAAGATTTTCCACACCAGTTTTCTTTTCTATGGTTACTTTTAGTGTTTGGTATACTGGACTATGTAACCTATTCAACTGAATTCCTTCTTTATTACATTACTAAAATAACTAAATAATGCAGTGTTTCTACAGGGAAGCAATATTAATCAGGATGATAACACTTTAAAGTGTTTACTTCATTCAGCATTCCATTCAGATGCACATTCAAGTAACAGTCATATACAATAAGAAAATTGCTGTTACCACTAGACACCGAATGTTGCCAGAGAAGAATTTTAATATTTAAACCTTCAAAAATCTGTGCAATGTTAATCAGAAGTCGATTACCAAGCTTATAGACAATAGCTGTTAGTCACACAAGAGGTTTTAATTTGCACTCGAGCTTTAAGCAAAGAACATTTGTTTATACACAATTATTTTAAGCCAACAAGTAGGCTAATTCTGTGACAGACTATTTAGAAAGATTCATCAATTCTTCTGAAGAGAAAACAAATGATACTTGGTGGTGAAGTATAACCAACAGATCCAAAATGAATGTTGCTTGTTGTCTTCATCTTAAATTAGTTATTTTATTATACTTGGAAAACATAATTGTGAAGTAAATGTATTTGTATTTATTTCCCTGTCGTTGAACGTTCATACAGTATATGAATTTTTCATACTATGACTGAAAATTGAAAATGCTGTTCTTGTTCTTCAAAGACCAGTGATCTAATAATTAGCCTGAGCTTTTAAAGCACACTTCAATACATAACTGCTTCATAATAAATAATTCTAATCACTTCATCCGATATAGGGCCGCGGGGGAAGATGGAGCTTATCCCAGTAAACAGCACATGCAAGGCAGAATACACCCTGGAAGGGACACCAGTCCATCGCAGGCAAAGCTGAATATATTATAAACTAAAGTTCTAAGGTTTGTTGAAATGTGTACTTGTCAGGCCATCCACCTCTTTTTCACAGTGGCTTCAAAATGAGAAGAACAGGACCGTAAGGAGAATAGACGCTTTAATCAGTTACACTGGAAGCCCACTGATCCCTAGCAATACTGTATATAGGGGGTCGATATTGCATGGCAAGACAAGTATAACCAGGTCAATTGTGCATTGTCACTTGAGGAATCTCATTCACTGTTGTAAAATGACATTATCCATATCAGAAATAGTAATACTCTGTAGGACTTAACCTGGGCTACACACACACCTTAAAGATTTATGCCATTTTGTAGGAAAATTGTAGGTATTTAGGACTATAGTGCTAAAAAAATGAATTTAAGTAATATTGGCCATTTCTCAAGTACCTTGTGTATCAGTAACAGCAACACTGTTAATGATGTTTCATTGGGATACATCACATTAGAAAACAAAGAAATACCATCCACAGATAATAGCTCTACTGGTAAATGAATAAACAAGATAATTCCTTGCATCAGCTTATTGCTTTTGATTCCAAAGGTTTCCAAAACTCTATGTATATAAGAGGTTCCACAGAAGTACAATGACCACTATATAAAGTAGGGGTATCAAAATTATTCACCATTGTGGGCCAGATTTGATTTAAATGTATGGCAAAACAGCATACCAGCCTTTAAAATGCAATAAACAACTATTCCATTTCACTAGATGCTGTGACAGTGTTTAGTGGGAGGCACCGCAGCAGTGGGAACACCGGTAAAAAGTTAATGCCCCTGGAGTGGGGACAGATGCACCAGTGTGAGGCTAGCAGGGACCAAAAATAAATAAAAAAAGCAGAAAAATTAGTAAAAAACAAAAAGAAAGTATTTCACTGTGCTGCGTTACCTCCAGGCTGGGCTTGCCCTATTTAATGGGGTCCAGCCTGGGTAAAAAAGAGAGTCGCTTGCACAGCGGTGACCAGACTGGACTGACCCTATTTAGCGGGGTCCAGTCTAGTCAGCAGGGTGTGTAAGAATAACAAAACAAGAACTTAGTGCGTAACAAAAATGCGTATGTACGCCTGCCCCAGTGAAAGTGCGTGATGGGACAGGCCAAAAGAAAAAGAAAACCTTAGGCAGTTGCAATCCCCTCCGGGACTGTCAGTGAAAACTCCCCCCCATTCCGGGTATGGCCTTGCTCATTTCCGTCAGAGGGTGACAAGTGTGCCTTTTTAGGACCCGCCCAGCTAGGGCTCATCAGCTGGAAGCCAAAACAGCTGAGACTACAAAGGCGAGGCGTCGCCCCTCTAACTGGGCTCCGCCTCCACACTGGACACACCCCCTGCGTAATGCCACAATGCTAATTTAGCAAAACTAACTAATTCTCTTTTCTGAGAACTGGATGTATTTTTTACTATTACGAACCATGATACATTACAGTATTCTGTACAATGCAGCTCTCTGCTCTGTTAAAAATGATTTGATCAGGACCTTTCATTCAACAGCTGGTGAAAATAAAATGCAACTGTACATGCCAGGCACATGTTATACAATTTACAATTACACAATTATTTGGTAATTTTTTGCAATTTACAAATTGTTAGTACATCTATGATACTTCCCTTTGTAGCTACCTCCCTTTTGATCTCACTTTGTGATTTTTATTGTTGAACATCCTTCATATTATAACATCATGTTCATAGAGTGTTACAAAATAAAACAAAAAAAGGAATGCATTTTCCCTGGAGGCTATAAAACTATTATAAATTATTTAAAATTTTAATTTAAATAATTTAAATTATTTTTTAAACTGGGAAACTGACTCCACAAAATGCAAGGTTAAGTGTTGTTGCCTGACTATATGCTGAAAATGCATAACTCCATTTGGTAGATAACCGCAATATGAAAAAAACATCTTCCCTTGTACGGCTATTGCTGCTTCTCTTTGGAAAGTACTGTACCAATCGGCACAAATCAAGTTTGTTCCATGAAGACATACAAACTTTTCAGTTTCTCTTGAACCATACAACTTTTTTCTTCTTTTATGAAATTTCTAGACCCTTATTATTATGTTCCAGCATACCCTTTAAAGATCATAAAACACACACTTGATACAGTTTCAGTGAAATCAATTTTAGTATTTGAGTTTACTCCAAAATTAGTAGGAGATAAGAGGAACTGTGCACACAAGTCTTTGTTGTCAATTTCCCCCCCATTGTTTTCAGGAAAAAAAACAGTCCTGTCAAATTCAATCTACTGTATGAAAACATCAAACAGGGGCACCTCAATTGGATGAAGGTAGAGAACCATAGGGACTGCTGATCTTGTAAGACTTTTACAGTAAAATGACCAAGGGCACTTGCTTCATGTGTAGGTTAAACAGGCCAAGACAGGACACTAGTTTAACCCTGTCTGATGGCTTTGACAGGACCCTACCATGAGCCATATGTTTGACAACAGTGATACTGAGGATCAGATAGTGAAGTCAGAAATTACTTCACTGATTTAATTCAGGGGGGGTTATAGGCTTGTGAAATTTTGCAAGCCCAAATTTTGCAACTTTAGCCAGAACACATGGATTTACACCCCGTGTATTTTATATAGTGTTTATGCACTTTTACAAGCTGTGCCATGGGAATCTTTTATAGCCGAGTCATGACACTGGTTTAATGTCTCATCCAAATGATGAATTTTTTCTACCTTTCTGCCCAGTCTGCCCAGTCCTAATGAGGCACAACCTTGCTTCTCTTCTGAGATCTGATAAGAACAGTCAAGAAGAAGGTCATGCTGCTGAGTTTTATGGCGTCTTCTTGATTGTAACCTTAATCATATTATTAAAAATAAATTAACAAATGTTGTGATGTAATGTTCAGTTAAACCATAAAATAAAAATATAATTCTTGCATGAATAATTCTCAAGTGATTATTTGACAGGACAGTGGTTATGAACTGTTACCTTGAAATATTGCATTTTATATCTTGATATATTTTTTATTATAATTTATTTTATGTTTCTTTTCATTGTATTATTGAATCTGTCTACATGTTTTGTTACAACATAAGTAGAGAGAATACTACAGGCCCTGCATTATAAATCCCTTCTGTGGTTACAGTACTGTTACCTATAAAAGTGTGGTGAACTAAACTGTAGCAGTATCAGTGTCAGTAGTTATTCTCATTTCCAAAATGCATAACAGACACTTTTTGATTTTCTGTGACTAATTGAAAGTGTTATTTACAGTACACACATTGTTATCATTTCAGTTTTTGGTTGTAGAATTGTTATTATAATACCATAGGTTAATTCATAATCATATCTGTACTTAGCTTTTCATCATTCCTGTCACTGTTCACAGTATACTGTAATTTACAGAATTGTATTTAGTGTGTATGCAAATAAGTAGAATAAAAATAAAACTGCAATATATTTCTGCCACTGTTTATGAACGTAATGTAAAATATATTGTCTGCTTATTGCGCTTAAAACATTTTTAAAAATCCTAATCAATGTAACCTAGTCACAAATCAGCTTCTTGAATCACAGCATTAGACAGAGACCTACTGTAGCTTCAGGGAGGTCTTTCATATGAGGCATGTTTGTTTAGCTTCATGGTAATTTTCACATTCTTTTTCATCTTTGTCTTATTAGCCTTACGGTTTTTACGCTTTAATTAGGTGTATCGCAGTAATCGCTACACCACCAATACATTTTGCTCTTCCCCTCTGTGTAATATGGCTGAACTTCTTTATGTCCTTACGGCCTACTTTTCAGCAGGAGCATGTCTCCATATTGAGTGTATCAAATCCAATCCTACGCTGTATTGTGGATAGCCCCGGTTGGTCCTGTTCTAAGATTTTCCCTCCTTTTCTTTTGAAAAAGGCATGTTCTGTTACCCTGCTGGTGGCCTGAATCACCTCAATTTGTTCCAGCAATCAGCCAGCAGCTGCTCAATGTGGGAGGAGTGGGGACCACAAAACAGAGCAGTAAGCCTGACCTCAGTTTGAATGCAACAGTCCAGGCTTTTTCTACATGACCATTCGAGCATGTGCAAACAGATTTTCTGTAGCACAGAGGAGCCCAGTGATTTAAAGCAAGTTTTCGTCTCTCTTTTTCAAAAGAGTATAAAGCCAGAGACAGAAGACAGAACAGAACACAATCTTAGTAACATCTGTTACCTTTCAGACTAGTCTTGATTAAGGACAGTTTTGGAAAAAAAGGAAGAAGGGGGGAGGTGTCCACAGTATTAGTTGAACAAAAAATACGTTTTTCTCCAGAACAGTAACTTAGGTTCTTGTTTCTTCCAACACATACAGTTGGATTCTTTCTAGTCCTTTTGTCATTCTAAATACTTTTTAAAAATAAATAAGTCTTCTTGCTTTAGGAAATTTAAGAGTAACAAACCCTCATCTAATTATAAAGCTTAATAAACTCCATCCAAAGGGAATACTTATTTTTGTTTCCTTTGGGCGTACATTATTTCTGCTTGACAGGCTCAATGGCACATCTAAACAAATCTTTTAACATATTTTCACACTTATTACTTCACAGTACCTTGGGTATTCCTGTTGTTTCAATTTCAGTAGATGTCTGTAAGTGTTTGCCTTATGTGGAATAGTGTTTTATATAAATTAAGAGTAAAAGTAGTAATCAGATTTTCAATAAATTCTGTAATACAGCTATTTCATCCAGCACACTATACATTCATTAATGCAATTTATTTTTTATGAAATTATACTACAGACTAGTTATTCAGTTCTTTTAAAGGGCTACTGTCAACAAAAAGTAATTATACCATTTTAATTATTTTCATAAGCTATAACTTGACAATTAAAACGATCATTTTATTTAAGAAATAGTATTTATTAGCATTAGGATGTCAATGGATTGAATGTAACAATGATTGAAAAGACTGCTACTGCCTTAGAGCTAGTACTTTTGGGGCAACAAAGGACATGAATTGTTTCATTTTTCTCTTCGTACTACTGTATGATAGCACAACTGCTTTTTGTTCATGGATTAAGACAGCTCCTTCACAGACAAAAAAAAACTAGCTTGAAGAGTCTTAACACTTACTGTCTGTGATATTCCAAGAGGAAAAAAAACTGCAGTTCTGAAAGAGTCATGTCAGCAATTTGAATAAAAGGAACAATATCCTAAATATAAGCTTCAACACACAGAGATCATCATATTAAGTGATAGTAAACGCTGTGCATCATCCTAGAAAAAATGTATTGACATTTTAACTTTTCTATTTAGGTGTTCTGAAGATTTATCTTACAAGACACTGGAATGAAAAAAAAAGGATTGAACTCCAATCTGTAAAAATATTGAAAACATTTCTACATGCTTATACTCACTTATTCTTATACGAATATATATATAAATTTAGAATGTTTAAGACATAATGGAAAACGTCAAATTCCACTATCATTCCAATGTTATTTGTAGTATAAAAGAATTGTGAAGCAACTTTATTAACATTTCATATTTATATTCTTTAACTTGTGTATGGAGATCTATATTTTGTGGTCTCATGGATAATAGACTTCTCTTTACATAGAAAACTGGAGGTGTATGTTATACATAATTGTTTTCTATAATAATACTATTTGTTGATTTTAGTCTGCTTGAACCCCATAGACCAAAAATCATGGTGTTGGATGAGCTATTATCTGACTCCACTCAAAATTCTGCCAGGTGCAGATTCAACAAGTAGCATTCTAGATACTGCTTGAGATTGGGTGGGCTTGAGTTAATCATTTTACTGTGGAACAGTAAACCTCTGTGCTTCAGAGTCCTACATCACACCTCCAATTGATGTTTACTGTAGACGACATGAAAGTTGCAGAGTAGAAAATGGAGAATGGTTCTACAATGTACATTTCAGTGTAATGTATGTACATTGTTTTCCCATTTCTACTGTATGTGTTAACCCCAGTGTTCTGGACAAATTTCCCCTTATAATCTCAATTTGTTCTGTTCCCTACTGATAGCTGATATTGGGTTGGTGGACTGGCACGCTTTGACTGCCATCATCTCAGTGGGTGCTTCACAATGGTGGTGGTGGAGGGCAGTCCCCATTAACTGTGAAGTGCTTTGAGTGGAGTGTTGAGAAATGTGCTATATAAGTTTCAAAACACTTTAAATGGTTTGGACACATTATATTTGAATTATGAGGTGTAAGGTGCTTTTCTAAATTGATGAAAGAAATGTGCTTAATTGAAAATTCAAATGCTTTTCCTAACTTATAAACCACAAAAATTAAACTTCACTGAGCATTACTTATTGAGTCTATGACATAGGATGCTCAGTATTTCTGTGTTCATTATAATGTAATTATTTTCAGAACAGGAGTTTTCTGAACAGCACTCAGTGTGATTATAGATTACAAACAAAGTTACAGTACATCTACTGTTTAAATACTGTATATTTTTATGTGTGGGCATATGTGTTTGTTCCTATATTAGGTTTTAAAATGCACTATTTGAAAGAAAAATAAGTGTTTTGGTTCTTGCTTTAACATTTGCTAGATGAAAAGTCCCAGACAAGAAACAGCACTTAAAACTTTTAGTTACCTTATTACTAAACAGATTATAAACTAATAAAGGTGATATGGATCCCCTTTCCTTTACGTTTTTTGGTACTGTATAGACAAATATATAAACTGGTATTGTGGCTCTAAGAAGTAATGTTTTATAAATTATTGTCCACTACCATTAGTATAATTTTAAGTTCACATGGAATAGAAACATGTAATAAGAACATTTATTTAGAAATGCTTAATGAGTTAGGCATAAGAGGATTTGAAGGGGATTAAAGTAAAGGATTCTACCCAGCAGGAATGGTGGTAGAAGTAATTGAGCTTCTGCTTGTGTTATTCATAGAACAATGAGCATAGAGGAATACAAATGGAGAGCTGAAGCAGTGGAGGGTGGAGGCTAAGGAATGGGTACTGTATGCCTGTTGTGTTGTATTGGACACAAAGGGACGGGAGGGAGAGTAGAGGTAGAGGAACCTGCTGACTGAGGCGAAGGTGGGACATTAGATAGACCTGGCACCAACTAGGTGGCACCAAGAGCAGCCAAATGAATGGAATCCAAGGCCGAATAACACAACATGCAACAACTAAGTCAGATTGGCAGACTGGCAGAGGAGAGAGCAACACTTACTGTAGATTTCATATTGAGGAAGAGAATGAAAATAGACTTGGGGCCTGAACTGTAATGGGATGGGAATTCTCAGATCACGAGGGTTTTGGGTAGAAAGTTTGTGGATGTGATGGATAGATGAAAGTAGATACTAACTCATGCTAAGGACCATGGGTCAGTAAAGAGAGAAAAGAGTCCTAGAATATCTGCTGTCTGAGCTGTAGGTAAGGTGCTGGACAAGTCAGGGGCTAGGAAAGCAGAGAAGGGACCAAAAGAATCAGAGCTGGAAGCATCAACTGTGATGTGATGTCTTTTGGGCCAGTAGGATGCCAGGGATAGCGACAGACAGAAGAAACAGCAGAAATTAACTTTACAGTGTGGAACTGGGGCTTGAGATTAATTAAATTGACTGGAGTACGTTGTGGGCTTTAAATGGAACAAGAAACAAGAAAACACATGTAAAGGTGGGGATATGAATAGACAACATTAGACATTTGGGTACAAAACATAAATACGACAGAAGACCTGACAGGTATAGGGATAGGCAGTGCAAGGATCCTTGCAGCAGACTGGAATCCAACAACATCGTCAATGACATCTCCAAATTGAATATGTTTTTTTCTGCTACAAAAAGAAATTCTTACAACAGATGCCTATAACAAAAGAGAGACGATTCCAGATTTCATTTTCAAGGACACAACAAAGCAGAACATCAACTAGAATTTTCCAATGCCCCTATTCTATTACATCTATGTCCAACACCAACTGCAATTGGTTAATTTTCCATCTGTAATTTTCACTTATTTTAATCTCCATGTGTTTACGATGATGAGCAATTAAAGTTCAAGTCTAGTATATTAACCTTCCATGTGTTTGACCACACATGTTGTTTGAACTTGCTCTGAGTAAAAAGAAGCCCAGAGAAATCTTTTAGTGTTGGGTAATTAGAATTCCAGTCGTGTGCTGCAGACATGAACTGCTGTGTATTAAGATTCTTTTTTAAAGCATTTCATAACAAAACAGCTTAGTTAACATTAATAATGTGAGTGATGTTTGTTTATTGTTGTCAGTGCTATTTTAGTGCTAAGGTTCAACTAACTTTCAACTAACACAAGGATTACAACAATAATTACATTTAAAACATTACTGTTATACATGGTAAAATGTAAATGGTTAAGACAAAGCAGAGCATAGCAGAGAATTCTGTTACATTTTGCTTTTTCTTAACCCTCTACTTTTCACCCAGTGAATTAAAACAACAATTCTGTAAATTATTATTAACAATTACAGAAATTGTTTTAATCTTTGTTTTATTGAAAAAAAAAATTGCTGCACAAAATTAGCAGTTTTTTAGAAGAAGAATTTAAAAACTCAAAACTTGATTTCAAACTGAAAAATAATATTCCACATCTTCCATATAAGCAGCTCATCTACTTGTGTACTCTGATGGGCTCAGCTACTGCAGTCCCAGTATGTAAATGGTCTTGTCCATGGAGCTTACAAAGCACTCTTTAAGGATTTTATGGGGGCAATGATTTGTATCAAAATAACAGCATTGCAATTCTGAAATTTGTACCGTTTTGCCTTTTTACCTCTGTCTGAAAGTTAGAATATTTACCCCTGTTTGAGGCATGTACTGTACAATAAGGAAGAGGTATCCTGAATTCTACCTACTCAAACTCACTCTTCTGTTTCCACTAAAGACATTGAACAGAAATCCTGTTGTGTCTTCTTCACCACTAGAAGGTGTTACTCACCACAGTTTCTTTAATCTTTTCTCATTCATTACTTTATTTTTTATATTGTGCTATTTTAGTCATTTATGAAGGACTTTAATACTGTCTATACATCCTAAAGGATCTAGCTTTATAAATGCTACTATGAATGATCATAGTGAATGTATACGTATTGTATTTACTCTACTGAAAAAAGGTTTGCCAGCTACAATGTTAACCTAATGACTAGTGTCAGTTCTGGAATTAAGGAAAGGACAGAAGCTCAGGTTATAGAGCTAATTGAACACATCTGTGCTACTGCTGTTGTATTTTTCATCCATATACCAATATTCTGCTTTTCGTAATAAAAAAAAGCATTTGCATTAAAAGTTGGTGGTGGTAGGAAGTGGAGCATTTGGTGGCTTTAATAGAATATTAGGCATTTTCTCTGACCTCTAGAAATGTCTCCACCATAGCAGGTGCTATTACTTACCTGTCATACAGATTTAATATTCAGTGAGGATTTCGGACATGATTGCTTGTCATGCGAATAGCTGTAATTGAAAATAAACATTTGCAATAGTGCCATTCTAAAATATTTGAGTAGGGAGCTGTGTCAGTGTGCATTGGCTGCAAATTAGAGCAAGTAGAGGTTAATTCCACACTGAACTATATTCCACTCTGAAATATTCAATTTGTAACATTTATGAAAGCACAAAGTAAACGACTCAATTATAAAGAAATGCCATCAAATTCTGTCGTAATGTTATATATATAATTTAGATTATTTAAAAAATATATATAATTTTGTTCAGGATAAAGAATTAATATCTAAATAGGTTATATACTTCTTCTTCATAGATAATGTACTGGGCATGGTGGATTAAAATATGGTACTCACTGTTCAGAAGTACATACAGCCTGGTTTACAAACCCACAATTGCCTTTGACATTTTTTTTTTACCAAAAAAGGGATGTTTTTATGCTATAGTTGTTTTTTTAAGTATTTTCTTCTATATCTAATAAGATTTTTTTTTTCACCATTCACCAGCTTGTAGCATCTGACTACTATTTAGATCCTGCTAAAAACAGACTCCAACGATTTGAAAGTGTTCCTAAAAATCCTAGAGGTAGCGATGAAACATCATGAAAACCACACAACTACAGTCCCTCGAGGTTTGTGGCACCCAAGAAGAATGTTGTTCTCTGTAACAGGATGCTACAGTATGTGGTCGCTTGCGGTGAGGTGCATTTAGGGCAATATGCTACAGTGTTAATTTGTCCGCCTTGTACTGCAGTGGCTATTTTTTTATTTTGACTAACTTGACAAGCTCGAAGAAAGATGAAAAAGAGAATGAAAGAAACTTTCATTTTCTCCTAAATCTCCGAGCTTTCAAATGCAAATATCACCTCGCCAAGAGATAGATTGGTTTCAGCCCCACCTCCTTCAAGCCCTTTTCTGATTCCCCCTTTTTAATTCGTAGGATTCATTCTATAGATACTGACAAGTGGGAGTTCTGTTGTGGGTCACTTTGAATAGTACCTAGTCATACTAGAGTGGTAAAAAAGGCTTGTCTCTTTTTTTATTATTAGTCTCAGCTGAAGTGGCATTAGGAGTTGAGGCGGCTGAGCATGATTTGCTCACAGCAGTCCGGAGCTCCAGAGACCATCAGTTCACTGCGCTGTGTGCGCTTCGCGTTGAAATCTACTCTCAGCAGCTGTAAGTTCTCAATGGAGTTAATAGCAGCTATCGCACGTATGTAAAAGGACACGGGCATTAGAATCAAGCTGGATCGGTCTGTTGCAGCATCCGAGAGAATCTGAGTCTGGAGGTAAGGTTCCCAATGCGTTTCATTTCTTAGCTCGTTGTCTTATGTGCGTGGTTTAGATTCTGCCGCAAAGTGATTTGCGCCACAGAAATAATCCGGCATCTGACAGTGGTCTGTACAGTATATAACCTAAATGAAGTGAATTTGGAAGAGCAGAGGAAATAAACCAACTATACAGTATACAGGTACTTTATCATCACTGAGCCCTATCACTACACTCACGCATGTAATGTTAAAAGAAAATAATAATTACAGAAAAAAAGTTTTGTTTGTCAAATTCATATAGTTAATTCAATCTGGAAAGTGAATCTAATACAAGAAGAAAGAGGACAAAAGGTATTTTAGAAAAGCTTTTCTCGTAAAACAGGTGTTCCTACTCTATATTTGGATAGTTGATAATGTTACGGTAGATTCGAACGTTCTCAACGTTTAACACTGCATATCTACAATATCTTATGTTAACACATCTCTAATTCTTTAATTAGTATTCAGTGGAGTAGGTTAGCGCTGCAGTGCCTTTTCTATGTTATTGACCCACGTTTATTCCCCCGTCTTTTTTGGGGGGTATGTAGAACATAAGGGGTAGATTCGGAAATAATACTCTTTCTTTTTGGAAAGAATTTAAAGAGACACTTCTTTCTATATGTATACATTGTTTGAGATTATGGTTCAGGTGAAATAAGGCGCATACAAAATCCTGCCAGGTGCTTACAGGCATTATAGTTCATAGGCGATATTTTATTTTCTTATTCGTGTAAAGGAGCGAAATACTGGGCAGTGTTCTTGATTTTATAGGTACGCAGTCCGAATACAAGTAAGGAGATGAGCAAATGGAAGTTCACCTTTAGATTGTTGAATTGTAGTCATCAGTTTCTATCCTGCTTTATTCACACATGTGTTAAAACTATGGTGGTGCTGCTTTACAGATAGTTGATCGTTTCCCGTCAATTCCGCTACAATGTTGATTTAGTTTAGGAATTTAATATTAATTTTCTTTGCAGGTCTGATGAGATTGTCATGTTTTCAATTTGCTATATTAAGATCTGTTTAGAAATATAATCCTTATTCAAGTAGAAATCATTGACTTAACCTTATTGCTTACTGGTACGATTGCTCGTCGACATTTACGTTCTTGGTCATTCCATGTTAAGGCGTTTAATGTATAAATTTAAACTAATTGTGCAGAAGACGTTTTATCTCTTGTCAGGAGTGAAGTAAATGCCTAAGTCAATGTCAGAATAGCTAGTTCGCCTTCAAAAACCACGCTAGGGTAATAGGAGAGACAAAATGATGCCAGCCTTATTATTTCATTCAGAATTTAAAGATCTTTCTTTAGGGGAAAAGGAAAAATAAAACTAAAAATATATTTTCTGAAAATATATTAATGGATAGACGCCAAGAGTACATATTATACACCAGCTTAAAAAGTAGCCATGTTCCTTAACTTTCATAAGAAAACTATCACAACTTCTTAAATATCTATTTTTAACATCGAGAGAGAACAGAAAAAGACAAGCATATTTAAATTTTAAATATCTGATTTTATCTTCGCGCTACAAGTTCCCAATTCTCAACATTATAAATTTTGCGTTTCTATAGTGGTTGTTATTATTTTTGCCTTAGAATTTAACCAAAAGCAATTAGCTTTACTTCCACCAGGTGGCGCAGACATTAGATTTTAGGGTAAAAGATGTTACTATTTATTTCTACTGTTTCTTTTTCTTACAAATCTTTCAACAAGGGGCCGTTAGTAATAAGATGAATACAATAGCTTAGAAAATGAACACAAACACCTGTTTAATCTTAGATTTCTTCAGTTATACAGCTGTCTTCAGCAGCCTGAGGGCAAGTTACTCTGTTTTATTACTATATTAGTTTGTTTTTATCAAAAATGCTATGCCTGAACAAAAAGTACATTAAGTAAGCATAATGTTCCACAATGTTCAAGCAGTGCTGAGACTGTCCTTTTTTAATCTGCATGTAAAATGGTGTACATTAGCAGTGGTTAGGCAACTCGTAAAAAAGCCCTTGTTTTCTTTTAAAAGTTTGATATATCCAGCTGCTAAAATGCAACATACAATAAGAAAAAAAATATTTTACTTCATTCTTTAAGTCAGATACAAGATATTTAACATTTAGACATTTATACTAGAATGCAGATTTTTTTTACTAGCACTAATTAAGTTTTAGGATGTCAATCATAGGGCATTTTGCCCTGATATTAGAAGATACATCATGTAATTAGGAGCTGCTGCAAGATATCATAACAATATTAAAGAGGATCATGCAAATTTATTCAGGCTTCAGTGTTTTTTTTCCAGCTGAGTTAATGAGTTTGAATGTTCATTCTATAATAAAAAGAAGGAATGCTCATTTGTCCTTAAAGAGTTTTTCAGGGTCAACTGTGAATGTTTTGTTAAATACATTGCATGATACATGCAAAGCTATGCACCATGACTTCTACATTTTCTTGTCCATAGAGTATATTTCCAAAATATTTTGCTTATTCTCTATCTTGAGATAGGGGATTTTTTAAAAAAATGTTTATTAATTATAATAAACATTAAAAATACTGAGAAGTATTAAAACACAAGTGTGTGATGGAACCAGTAGCATCTGTTGCATTTTAATGCCTCTCCAAATACTGTATATATATTAGTCTGAAAATAGCATCATTGATTGTTTCATTTTTATCCTGAATTATACTTTTCTTAGGAAACTTTCCATGTCTAAATATACATTTTTAAAAAATGTTTCTTGGTCTTAAATATAATAATATAATCGGAATTATGATTTTAAAAATTCTAATTATGCAAAACATTTTTTTCACAGAAAAATGTGAACTGATACTCAAGAATAATAGTACTTTTACAAATTAATGTAAATAATTTTAAAAGCACACAATGTGGATGGTCTGTTATCAGAAAATATACATTGTTAAAACTTCATAGTCTAATTAAGTAGTCTAATAGTCATGACTTGTTTCCACATGCTGCATCCCTGGATTAATGATTAGATAACCAAGTAGTATATTCCGATTTGCTAAAAATATCCAGACAACTGAGTGTTAGCCTATCTCTTCTTCTGTCTTGTCAAGGAATTGCATGCAAGACTTCACAAGGCAATAAGGCCCATCTAGTGCAATGATGCCATATGCTCTGAGTCTTCTCTGTGCCTCCTTTGATATCCAGATGCAAAGTACAGTATGTGTTCTCCAATTACAGAACTCCCTTGTGGATGCTCAGGCCAGTTAGCAGTAGGGAGGGTCTGGTTTTCACTCGTGTCATATGGCAGTAGGAACTAATAGGCTTTATCTTTCTGTCGTGGTCTATTTGATTCATACACATGTTCAAAGTTCAGCATTGTGAATGCTGAAGTTAAGAGAGCACATTCAGTAAGGGGTGTTGTGTATATGCAATGAAAGCAAGACACTAATTATTTAAAGTGCTTTTAACTGCCTTTAAGATTGGTAAACATTCAGTCCTTCATCCATAACCTCAGACACCTTCATATCTATATTGCAAAAAGATGTGGGTGGAAAATTCATAATCCTATTTTTTCATTCTGAAAATGTCACTTTGAAGTAAAACATTGTTTTCATGCTGGAAAGCTAAAAACGAACAGTTAACAAACTAGTTGCCTCTTTAATCATTCTGATGATATTCACATTGGAAAAACACATAATTAGAGCCTTTATGCACTTCCATATTCAGAAATAAGTGTTGTCACTTTTTGAGGTTTTGTTTAATGAGAAGACTGTGAAAAGTCAGAAGGTACATTCGTACTGCATTCAACACTTTTTTTCTATTAGACTTTGAACTTTTTTCAAATGCCTCTTAATATTATTCTATGTCCCTAATGCCTGTGATATGCCATATATGTATATCGTCATGTTAGATTTCACATGCTTAGGATGACAAGGTCTAAGGTAATCTTAGTAACTTAAGGGAACAAAAAAACAATTTGCTTCTAAAAGAGGTGTTAGAGGATCAGCAGGATCAGCAGCCATATCACCCTGCAGCTCATACCTGGCAACCCACTGAAGTAAAGCAGGTATGAGCCTGGTCAGTACCTGGATGTGAGACCTCCTGGGAAAAACTAAGGTTGCTGCTGGAAGAGGTATTAGTGGGGCTAATAGGGGGCGCATATGCTGCAGTCTGTGTGGGTCCTAATGCCCCAGTATAGTGACAGGGACACTGTACTGTAAAAAGGCGCTGTCCTTCGGATGAGATGTAAAAAAAGTCCTGACTCTGTGTTCATTAAAAATCTCAGGGTGTTTCAAAGAGTGTTACCCCGGTGTCCTTACCAAATTTCCCATTGGCCTTTACCAATCTTGGCCTCCCAACAATCCCCATCTACAAATTGGCTTAATCACTCTTTTCTCCTCTGTATTGATAGCTGATGTGTGGTGAGCATACTGGCATGCTATGGCTGCCATTGTATCATCCAGGAGGATGCTGCATGTTGGTGGTGATGGAGGGGAGTCCCCACTATGTGTAAAGTGCTTTGAGTGGAGTGTCCAGAAAAGCACTATGTAAGTGTAATTAATTATTAAAATTATTTATTATCAGTAGGTGGCAGGACATCTCTGTTGTGATAGGAATTTTCCTATGCCATTATATGGTAACACGGATCACTGTGCGGCAGGATGTGCTTTGCTCCAGAGAAAATGTTCAGATGACTTGAAAGCACCTTGAAAACATTTGAAAAAGTAAGCTTAGCCTGGTTCTCTGGATATATTACAATCCAATATTCTTATTTAGGAAACTTTTCCCTTATCAGCTGTTTAGTGACCTGCAAAGTCAATGTTAGCGAGGTTTGATAAGTATTTGCTTATGCCCATACCACCCTGAGTCTGACCAATCATATCTGATCTCAAAAACACAGCAGTGTCTGGGTTGATTAATCCATGATGGGAGACAACAGTTGAATATAAGGTGCAATATGCTACAATTTTGGTCAACATCTTATAGAAAGTGGCTGCTTTGGAATCAGTACAGAGAAGACCGAACAGATAAAGCCTTGGTTTAATGGATTGTCCTACACTGACACACTGAAGAAACTGAACCTTTTTAGTCTTGAAAAAGTCTGTGAGGGGGCTTAAAACATCCAACAATCCATTTGTACTTGTTTCATCCAATTCAGGGTCTCAGGGGAGTATTGAGGCAGCAATATTATTCGTTGCACCACCATGCCACCCTGGACTTAATACAATTATTAAAAATAAAATTCTCGATGGTATCGACTTTAGAATAAACAAAAACCAAAGGACACAAGCGGAAACTTCATGAAAATGCGTTTACCCCTGAAAACAGGAAGCACTTCCTTACCCAAAGGGATGTGAGAGTATGGAACCAGTTAACTCGCCATGTTGTTGAAGCTGATATCCTGGCTTCTTTTAAGAAATAGCTGGATAAGATCCTTGGATCCATAAGCTACTACCAAAAGTACAAGATGAGCCAAATGGCCTCCTTTCATTAGTAACTGTTCTTACTTTTTGTATAACTACAAGCAAGACAATAATCTGCATTACAATGTAAACATGCCAACATGCTCATACTAACCATATGAGAAAGGCGTTGCAATATTTTAGACCTGGGAGTCTTATTAAGTTCAACATTTTACTGGGGAGAATGTTATTTGTTTTCTTAAACAATTCTTAAAAAACGAAAACACACCTAAAATGTTTGAGATGTTTTAATATTAACACAGTTTATACTTAAAGAAATTATGCAAGTGATCTTACAGTTTACCAAAGACTGTTATGTACCCTCATTTATTATGATCATTACCTGTGTAAAACAGGTTCCTGTATAATTGATATTAAGATAGGCAAGGAACTGGTGATGCCAGTGGAAGTAATCCAGAGGCTCCTGATGCAGTGCCAGCATCCTTTTAGTTGCTAGTGGGACCAGCCAAACCAAATCTGTTTATGCCACTGAAAAAGGCTAGGAGAGAACAAGAAAAGTGGCCAAAACAGACATCTGTTTGTAAAACATCATAATTGGACATTCCTAAACAGATAAAAAATGAATCACTGGATTAAGGTATTTGGAAGCTGTACTATACTATATATTCTTCCAAATTGTTGTCTCATTAACTTGTTTTTTATCTGTAGCATTCAAATCTTGATTCCAAATACTAACATTTGGTTAAAAACTTCAAAATACTCATACACAGAAAAAAGCTAGTCAATTTGATTTTCCTCCAAATGTATTGGGTGCTTAGAGAAACTTGTCCCCCAGGGGAGGTAAGAATTGCAGAATGAAAGCATATGTGGAGAATGATAGAGACGCCAGTTAGCTAGTATTGAAATTATAGGTCCTGGAATAAGTAAAGACCATCAACAATATCTGCTAGAAATGTAATATCTTTATCACTCCAATGTGAAGCACAGCAAGAGTTTCCCTGCACTTTGAGTCTTTCTACAAAATGTCAGTTCATAAGTAATTGTATAATTACTGTACTGTATAAGGAAAAAAACAACAATAATGCAATGTCTTAAGGCAGAAAAAAACAAAAAAAAGTTTTTAAGGTTGGTTCTCATGGGGTAGACAATAATAAAAAGTTATTTCTATTTTTATATGACTTTGAAATTTTGGGTATGCAATTTAGCCTGATACCCTAAAGGAGGAAAAACACTTGTACAACTGATCAAATGGAAGTGATGTGAGCTTGAAGAGAATTATAGAACTGAATCAATCCATCCAAGTCAGCACTCAACCCATTTAAAAACGTTACAGTAAACCCTCGGTTGAATAGACTCACAGAGTACCACTGATATTCCTGAATTTTAAACCGACGTAGCACTTTTACCTTTTTATTATCTGTGGATTTTATCATTATTGCAGCAAAAGCACAGTACAGTAGTTCTGATTTCACAGACAAATTTACCCTTTAACAGATTTTGTCTTTTAAACCCAAAGTCCATTAAAGCAAAGTCTTTTAAACCAAAGATTTACTCTATTAAGATTGTTTACCATGACACCATCTAAGGTACAGGGTACCTAAACTATTTAGTATCTAAATGCTAAGGTTTCTAAATTGTCTGACCAGTGGCACAGTCAGTGATAGATTCCACTGTAGAGTTGAATGGCAATCTGTCTAGCTACTTTAAAGGGAGAGAAGGAGGAATAACAGACCTGAAAGAACAAAAGTGAAGAAATGCATTCATTTGTATTATGGAGGTGCTTTCAAATGAGTGTCTGCCTGTTTGAAAATGTTAATAAAGTTATTTCCAGTGAGAGTAACTGCATAACCTTAAACACCCCCCAGTATCTGAGGATTTGAACAGAGGCAAAATCAAAGAGGCTGACATTATCAGTTGCCAATTTAAAGCTAATAGTGCTGAACAATGAGCCAATTTTATACTCTTGTGAAGCATTTCAATTATGAAAAAATAGCTGGTAAATAAGGTAGGGATTGGGAGAGATATAGAGGAATATGCAGTATAGAATACTGTTAACAGGAATAGCCATAGAAATGTAAATTAATAATAATTGCTACCACTTATATAGCGCTTTTCTGGGCACTCCACTCAAAGTGCTTTACAGGTAATGGGGACTCCGCTCCACCACCACCAATGTGCAGCCCCACCTGGATGATTAAGCTTTTTCCCCATCTCTTCTCTGCTATCACTATTAGGTACTTCATCTTTTATGAGATCACATCAGCCCTATCACCCTTCATATTCATTTATTGTATTTTATTTGTATGATCATTTTAGTTTTGTAAGGTACTTTCTGATAAATGATAATTATAGAGAAATGTGAAACATCATAATAGTATAGGCATCATAATGAAGAAAATGTCATCAACTGTTATTTATATAATTTCTGAATAGCTTTCAGGACATCTGGATTCTTATGCTATTAAAAAGTCACATGCATAGACAGCTCTAAAAATATATACAAATGTGAGCTCTCAAATATATTCTGCGTGCCACAATCAGGCTGGTGCAAAACCTGTTTTAAAAATGTTTAAGGAGTGCATTGTCAGGGGACAAAGTCCCTTGGAGAATAAGGAAATTCAAACAGACAGCATAATAGAATTATAACAGCGTAAACTCCTTCCACATTACATGACTATCTGGAGTCTGCCATGATTCCCCCCTAGGCTTGGTCAGATACTTAAGACTAATAAAAATTGAAGGAAGCAGCATGTCATGTAGCATTAGACAGAGAGAATGAATAATGCAGGAGAATAATCTAAATCCTAAAAATACTCCCATTCTTCCATACAATTTTGTCTCAAGAAAAAAAATGAGACATAAAAAAAGAACAAAATCACCCTTTTAAGTTTGCCCACTTTATGGAAATAAAGGTCCAATGTACTGTATTCTGTCAGGCATGGGTAAAATTGAAAAAAGACTGAGTATATATGAAGCTTGGGATTCAAGCAGGCTGAGCTATGTAAATCTCTTTTGAGGTTCACACTTTTTAAATTTGTTTCCAATGGCTGAGAGTATGCTGACCAAACTCCAAAATTATCAGTTACTAAGTGCTTGTAATCCTGTTGTAAACCAAGCTTTGCAAATGAGATTAAAGGGATTAGATAAGACATTTCCATACCATAGTCACCCTGCCTTTCTCATCCGTACTAGTGAATTCAAGATCAAATCCTTTGAGAGGGTTGATGTGACCATTCTTCCAAGGTGCAGAAGACATTGTCTGGGGCCCCTGTATTGAGTATGTAGAATACCGAACACCACAACTATGGTAACACCCCTTTTGATGTGTGTTTTCTCTTGAACTGCAGTATTGTCATCTCCAAAAAATCTTCAGGGAATTAAAAACTTTATCTTTTAGAAACTAAAGGATCCGTGCATGGATACAAAGTTACCAACCCTTATTATAGAAAGGAATAGGATCTTCTAAGAAACACAAATCCTTGGATCATTTACTTTGATACAATCTGATAAAGCCCAGTGAGCAGTATGCTTTTTTCTTCTTCATATCATTTTAGGATGGTCTTGTGTTTCTATCAAGATAATGTCTTTAAATTGAAAATGAGCAAAGAACACATTTAAAACCTGAGTGTTGACAGATTCAGGACAAAAGATAGAAATGCTTCTTATGAGAAGCAATACTTCTGTACCATTATAAAAGTAAGACAGAAGTAAAATTCTGTTGGTGCTCACTAGCACAGAATATTTGTACTTACTGTATGTTTAAGGTGGTACTGGACATACTTGAGCTGCTTTTTTCTTAGGTTCATGCATTTCTTTGTTACATCAGAAAGTAGGCTAATCAGAACCTGCAAAACAAAAAGAATAATAAAAAGATCCAATTAAGATCCCTAGATCTCAAAAAGATCACAAGCACTTTTTTGATTTATAAGAGAAATTGGTTATTCTCATATTCTCAACAGTACACTGTGATTTTCTTTTTCTTTTAACAGTGCATTATTTGCCAAAACCAATAAAAAGGAATATGATTTAAATATATGTACTTATAAATACACATCTATCTAAAAACAATAAACCAGTTATGAGTAAAATATATAATAAAGATGTCTGGATTTCACTGGATATATAAATAGCCACTTCAAAATATTCTGAGAGGTATTACTTGAAGTTTTAGTTCTATTTTGTAGAGTGTGAAAAAAAAACACTGTTCTAAAACAATGTGACATGACCAGGTCATGCTGTGCGTGAGTATTTATGTTTTGCAAAGAGTAAGAAATATTTCAAAGAATTAGGTGAATGTTTTAGGATTTTAAAAGGGTAATTTTGCTTTTTAAAAAATTTGAATGTCTACATTTGAGAAGCATTTCTTCATGTTTTCATAGAAACATTTAAGAAAAAGAACTGTTGCCCAGCTTCACCAAGCTGATTACCTGTACTTTCTGTGTTATGAATTTCTTACAATTATTAATATGGATTAATACTTGTAGGTTAACAGGCTTCTGGGAAACCTGACCCTGGTGTGAATGTTCTTTGCTTGTGTATGGACTGTCTTCCTGTCCAGGGTGTATCCGCATTGCATCCTTTGCTTTCCAGGATAAGTTTCCTCTCAATAAACAATATTGTTCCATATTTTTTATAATAAAAACATGGCAATTTGTTTGTGTGCTTTATCCAGCATTTCCATTCTTAAAAATGATGTACAGTATGTACAGATCTCTCCACATTCATTTATAACACAATGAAATAGGAATAAAAATATCATAATATAGAAGGAGTTATGTTTTAGATGAAGTCTAAAAATATTACACACAAATCTTGATAGCAATTCACCTGCTATAAACAATTCCACTCCATAAAACATGAGGATCACATGTATTCATACCACTCTGTATGCATTTCAAAATCAGATCTACAATTAAAATGCTGCTCTGTAGGTATGCAATAGAAGCCTCTGAAGTTTATTTCCTTGTAAAAGGGGAGGCAACATACAGAAGACATTCTAATACTGTATGCAACATCAGTTCAGAGAGCACTCTAATGACTGTTAGAAAATGGTAATTAACTTCAGTAAGTTGGAGGATGAAAAAGATGAATTGACCACTTTTCACTGTAGTATTCATTATTAAGAAATTTAAGACTACTGCCACAGTGCCAACACTGCCAGGTAGGGGGTCTAGATTGCTGTGGGGCTTGCCACCACTCTTCTTATACCAGCTGGCATAGGTTGTCTAATTGTGATTATCTGCAGTTGATGTTATGGGCATGTTGCTCCTACATATGTTCTGTTAACCTCAGGTTAGGAAAGAAAAGCTGACCATGATAAGATCGCAGCATTTTCTTGAAGTCATGCCAATGTGCTTGTACCATCGTGTGGTCTTGCATTGGCCTCCAGGAAAACTCACAATAAGGGATTGGCACATTGGAAAACAAAAACAGGAAAGAACCATTGGCTTGAGGATTTCATCAACATAAGTCTGAGCAGTAAGTCTTCCCTCAGTATGTACCAGCTTATATTAAAGCTGGCTATTCCCTGTATTATCATTAACCACTACATTAGTTGACTTGAACGATGTGACAGTCTACGGACATGCATTGCAGAACAGAGGTGAATGTCAGATTGTCCTACAATGAGTAAAGATCATCCTCATTAAAAAAAAAAAATGTTAAAATGTGAATCCCTTCATCACTACAAATTGAAGCAGAGAAATTACCTTTAAAGGCCTTTTATGATCTGTAACAGACTGGCATGTATCCTGAAACACTGTATTGAATAAGTGCTGCAACCCTGTATTGGATACGTGGTCAGAAACTGGATGGATGTCCTTATATGATTTTGGGAAGTGGAAAGTGGAAACTGTTTCCTGGAACGTCTTGATGCATTACACTGAATGTCAGTTCAGAAAATATTGTGTAATTCTGGGGAAAAAAAAAAAAACAACCTTCACTGTCCAACACAAGATTTAACTTTCCTTAATGCATCCTGAATATAAATTGAATTCCCGTTTGTATATGGATTGGTCCTTTATGGTCTCAGCCTTATATAAAACATTAAAAGTACTTATTAGTCTATAATTAATTTTCGTTAGTATTATCAAATCATATACCACCTCTTGAGGAATAGGCAGAACGTTGCAAAGTGCTACCCTTTTCATTGTGGAAATATTAAAATGATTTTTTCATCCTGGATAACTGTGGCACAGCGTCAATTTAAGAAGGTCATGGTTTTCTGAAAGCACTAGGGAAAATTAGGGAAAATCCCCCTAAGTAAAATAATGGAACACAATGTATTGTCACACATCAATCCAAGAGACAAGTTCCTGTTTTAAATATTTTCCCTTTTTAATTGGTTATAATAGAAAGTTCAAATTCAAGTTAAAGAAAACAATACTGCAAATATGCCAAAGCAATAAATGTAGTTTTCTCAAATGGTCCAATTAGTTTTAAACAACCTTTTAGTGTGATATACAGTGCCATACGTGCCAGTGTATTAAAACCAAAGTACAAAGTACAAAGTGCTTTGAGTTCAATCCTCCAAATTAATTTTAGTTTAGTGATTACTGGTGTCACAGTAAAGTAGATAAAACATTTAAGCTTTAACTTGAAGACTGAAGTGCAAACACCAAATCCTTTTCACTATAAATTAATTTCTTTAGATTTTATTAGTTTGAATCTTGCTTAATGTTTTGATTCTTGCCATGTACTGTAGGTGAAATTCATCATGTCTCAATCAGTTCAAGTCCTGTGAATTCCAAGGCATCAAGAGGTTAATTTTCAAAGCACGTCTTTGATGTTTGAAGTATTGACAATTTACTCTGAATCCAACACTGGTCAAAAACAGTACAACTATTGTAACTTATTTGAAAAATAATGTACTTGGTTTTCTTTTACTGCTGCTGGCCAGTTAAAATAAGCATATGCTTTACAAACTGTTGCCTAATAGCTAAATCCAGAACAAGACACTTTTGCACACACCATTATGTAGGAAGTCAGTAGCTCCCAACTTCTTTCTGTGACTCACACATCTAATGTACTTTTGATAGTTGAAGGTATATCTGCTCTAATTAGATGGATTGAAAATGGAAGATTACATTACTCTTTTTTAACATGGTTGAAAATGTTCATAACATTAATTTCAGCTATGATCTATTGCAGCTAACAGAAAATCTTATCACAGACACTGTTGTCCTATAATAATGCAGTGCTTCTCATTTCATAGTCTTTAATCAGTTTGCTGCTATACATTGAAGAAATTGTTTTTTACTATATATTACAAATTCTTAGGTTTTATTGCACAATATAGTTCAATTCCTTTCTATGAAGAAGTCCATATTTTTACTCATCTGTGAACCTAATAAATCCTGCAACATTGGTATTTTCCATCATGACTTTGAATGACTATAAGAAAGAAGCAATACTTTGTACACCATGGTTTCTATCCACGTATTAGTATGTTAAATGTTTTGACTTTCTCCATTAGCTGAGTTTGGCACATTAACTAACACAACAAAATTGTATTTAAAATGCTGCAATCATAACTATTTCTTAACAGCATTTAATAAAACAACTTTTTTTCTTTCTCTCTATAGGTGCCTTTTACCCGATTTTCCCCTGTGAAGTCAAATTTACATCATCCACCTCTCCTCACCCAGTGTGCTACAAATGGTCATCTCTTGATTCCTGCAGATTTTCTCTGGGTCAAAAAAAAGCTTGCTACAACTCCTGCAAATATTTCAAAGCTCTTGTTCTTTTTGTAGATTTCTTTAATTTCCTCAATACTGTAGCAAATGAAGTCAGTGACAGTAAACATCCAGACATTTCTGGGGATTGTGACCCTTCTCCTTTCCCTGTGGGAGGCAAGTTGTACTGAAAGCTCAAGCTCAGGCTCACATTTACACTCCCAGCACTCAGGTGCGACTCTGCGGAGGGAAAAGCGAAGTTGGGTGTGGAACCAATTCTTTGTACTCGAGGAATATACTGGCAATGATCCACTTTATGTTGGAAAGGTATGTGGACTTTTGTTTTGTATTTGAGTATCTGAAGTGAGAAAGGACATTTGTTCATCCAAATGAAGTGGATGTTTAAGCCTACAGTAAATAAAACATCTAACTGGAACAGTGCACGTGGCAATATCTATAGAATGTTAGCATATAATCATATGGAGAGGAAATGAAGGTAATGGATTTGCACCTAATGCCAGGGTAACCATTGTCAGCACTGTAACAATACATCTATATAATGTATTAGCCTTCAGATAATTTTATAGATATCATTGCCTCTCCATGCCTGACTATGTGTAACTACAAGAATGAACTACACATTGGCTTTGGCTCCTGGGTTTCATGTTTCAAGTTATGAAAAGAAAAGCCCGCAGCTTCATACTATCCCATGACATGATGCAATAGAGTAGTCTAAAGTAGCACACATGGTTTTATGTCTTACTTAGTAGCTTGGCTTGATTTTATTTAATACAAATGCAGAAAGAATATTAAAATTTGTCTTTACTCATAATAGCTGCCATGCCAAATGATTGCCAAACTATATTGTAATGGACTACACTTTTTGAAAGCAAAATGGTTTTGGAATCAGTCCACATGGTTTAATTTTGATTTCCTACACAAACAACAGTGTTTTGTTTCAGTTCTAAAAAGTTGTTCTAAATCTACTTCAATACCAACATGCAAGCAACAGTAAAATAATCTCAAATGGAAAGCAACCCCAGTTCTGCATCAGTGGAGTTCAATCTGTTTTTCCTGAGGGAATTGTTTCATTCCGCAATTCAAAACCAATGACTTGACGTACTTGCGCTCATGGAAACAATATGACGGTTTTCAAATTGTTTGTTTTAGCAGTTTAAAACAGGGTGGAAAAGAATATTGATTTTATAGTAGTTTACTTTACACTAGTTAATATTAAATATCCTACTTCTCATTTAGCACTTATACGTTTTGCTTATGATATAGATGTACGGCATATACTGTACACTATATACAGGGTATGTATGAAATTTGAAACATGCCTCTTGATATGCTCCTAATAAATATATAGTTATTCAATGAGGTATGCCACATTTCCTACCAAAAACAAAACATTCAAACTGAACATTGTTTAAATTTTTATTATGAACAAATACCTTCCAAACAGCCTGCCAGAAGAGGCCCCACTATTGTATTCTATCCAAACGGATTACTCTCTAGTGTTAAGAGGTTATTTATAGTTAGACACTTTATTTAAGAAAATGCTCTAAATAACATCTTATATTAGCACCATGAAGAACTACGTTCATGAATTCTGTTAATGAAATGCTGGTGCATCAAGTAATTTACAATCTAAATTAAGAAACATTGTTTATGAAGACATGATTGTGTGCAATTATTTATCAGTCAGCATTTTTAAAAATGTTCTAGGGACTTATTAATGCACGTGCTTAAAGTTTATTCACAATGTGTATGAAACATTATACAATAAAAACTGGTTTTGCAACAATTAAGCTAAACAGCAAGCAGTAAATAGCCTATGGTGTAATTTACACCATACATGCTAAAAAGGGTTCTGGTTGCAACTTATTGTTTTGAAAACGTTTTTGCAGAGTAAGCAAAATTCTGTTAGTTGCATTACTAGCACTGATTCCAAAATAAAAAGGGGTTCATGGTGAGGCACTGAATCACTAGAATTTATGCTATGCATCAAAATGCACTACTCATAATTGCAACATATACACAAAGGTTTGGGGAAAAATGCCAATCTTTTTTATAGAAGGTGAAATGACATTTTATTGAACAGTTATGACAGGCAAATTCATTATGCTTAACTTTTGTCAAACATGGTGACCAATAGAGATTTTGTGGGTGGGGTTACCGTGAATGTCCGTAAAAGACTAATAGAGTATGGCCACCATCTGAAGCAACACGAACTGTAATGAGCAGCACATTACACTAAACTGTAATGTTTAGTGTTGTACTGATGGAATATTGATACATCTGAATGAGCCAGCCGGAACTGAGGTCTCAAAATTTGATTTATATGTGCCATGCAGTCAGGTAGATATCCGTTACTGCAGTGGAGTTCTGGAATTGGATACTCACTCAGACTCCCCATTGATTGGTTTTCTGTACACAATTAGCATATTGGTCTGCATGTCTGTGTCAAACTCGCAGACATCCATTAGGATGGTCATGATTCATTGCTAAAGAGGACTTGACCCTAATGCTGATGAGCCACGTGACGTGTTCCTCCAACATAATGATGGCATGAAGGCATTGTTCTCTTGAGCTACCATGCCCTGTTTATTCTTTGTGTCTTTCTTGATTTTCACCAAGCTTGGCATTCATCAGTTACATCACATCACCAGGACACTCATCACTTGTGCTCCCTCTCAGATGAGGAGATTTTGTGTTAATACAACTATTAAAGTCACTTAAGTGCATCACTGACTGTCATAAAAGAATAATCGAAATTCCCTGAACATTTAATCAATATCCAAATTTGTACACTTTTAAAAATATGTGAAAGTAATTTTAAGCGTACATAAAAAGAATCGTATCTGCAAAGATTAATAGTAGGAGGATGAATTACCTTTTTTCAGATATAACATGTCCTCTTCACTTACAGTAATGGGAAGATCTTGCGACCAGTCCCTTTCAAGTACCCTTATCATAAAAATAAAAATCAATCTGAATAGGCTTTACAATAAAAAAAACAACAGAGTCAACTCATGACTAAACTGAATAATAAAAACTAACATAAACTGACTGGAAAAAGGCCATGCTCAAAGAGATGTGCCTTGGAGGAATACAAATCTGCTATTTTCTGGGAGAGCTGATGAAATGTGACAGTATTTCTTCATCCTCAGTATATGCTATAGTACATCCTTAGATGAATAAAAAAGGCAGTGGTGGAATGCCTTATAGTTATAAGAACCCTGTTTTTCTTAAAGAAGGGTATCTAAAGTTGTCAAAATAGAGTATTATATAAATGTGTTTGTCTGGGATTATTATCTTATATGCTTTGATATGCCAGTACCATGCTGAACGTAATTGAAAAACATTCTGTTCTCAAGTAACTTGATAAAACAGTGTATCTTAAAACTTATAAAATGACTAGAAATGGGTATAATTTACTGATGTGCAAATGTTATGTACTGTGGTAGAGTTATTTTGAAGAAAATGGACTGTTGAGTGCACTACACCTAAAAAATAGGAACAGAGCTAGATGCTAGGAACTACTGCCACCAATCCACCATACTACCAATCCAACTTCCAGGAGCACTTGGTTACTTGTACACCCCCTTTTTGGAGCTTATGGTCACATAACTAAATTGGCATAGTCCTGATCAGAAGCATGCACATTTACGATCAGTCACATTGGAGAACAGAATTTACTAGTGTTTAGTGATAACAGTAGGAATGTTTTTGGTTAATACTGGACATCAAGAGAATTACCTATGGCATTTAAATTTGTCAGTATGGTTTGAGTTTGATGAGCTTAAGCAATATAAATTATGCATCATAGCTAAAATACAATACATCCAACAACACTTTAAGGGAACACCTCTAAGGGAATAAAAAATCAGATAATACACTGAAATGTGTGTATAAATAGTAGTAATACCACTTGAAGTTCAAGAAAGAAACGTCCTACTTATCCTCTATCCTTTTGGCTATGATATAGGTATTCAATCCTATACAATAATATTTCTGACCTGAAAGTTTAAAAATCAAGCCTTCAGTCAAAATGTACATTGAAATAGGGTACTACAATATGCATGATCAATACCTAGTATAAACAAGCATACAATATTGGAGACTGCAGAGAACAATGTAAAAGGAAAATAGGAATTGTCAATCAATTGTCAGATCAGTGATGTTGTTTGGCAGTAATTGACAATGATGTACGTTCCTACCCAACTCATTCCATGGATCTTTTTATTTAAGATTTGTACATAAGATTTGTTTAATGCAGGCAATTGATCCAGACTAGTGCATTAGAATTTGATACCTCTGATGTACAGGGACAGACATTATAAAATTGATAGCAATGCTATTAATGTAATGAAATAAAGTAATAAAGGAATGCTAACTTAATGATGGCATTGAACATGTACAGTATATTGTTCTATCATAAAAGGGCATGCAGAACTGACATATTCAAACTAATTCAACTATTTACAGTATGAATGTCGGAGTTTGTACAAGTTTGCAAAAAAGCATTTTAATTAAGAGTGTATAATTCAAGTGATATAATTGTCAGTGTTTCTGAAGGCAGACTTGGGTAATGCGTTGATTCTGACATCAAAGGTACTTGAAAAGATTTATTTCTGAATTGCAGATAATTGTACATATAATAATACATACATTGCGCATAATGTCAAAGAATAGCAGGCTGGAGCAGGTAGGACCCTGTGTGTAGCAGTCTCCCGTGGCATCTGGTCAGGAGGTGGATAAGGTTCCGAATCAAAAACTAATCGAAAACAAGAGGCAAAGTCGTGATCGATTATGGTTGCAAGGAGTCAAAAGCCAGCAAGGACAGACGAGAGAAATGCTAGTCTTCAGGAGAAGGAAGTTTTAGAGCAGCTCGGGGAGGAAAGCTTAATAGTGAGCAAGGTCCAAGAGGAGAGTGAGGGTTTAAATAATAGAGTGTGTGCGGTGTTGCTGCGTGGACGTTTACGTTTGCATTTTTGCATGCGGTTCGTGACACATAAGATATTTGGTGCTAAGGTGTCATGGTACACATGCATTGCACACATACCAGCTCAGAAGGTAGTATGTTCTATGATTAATTTGCAAAATATCACAACTGACAAAGAGGAGAGGAAGCAGGTACTTGGGATGTTAAACATTATTGGTGTTTGATGCAGATCTCAATATTAATGCGATAACCATTTTACACTTGTTAACTATGTTTGGATGACTATTAATACTAGTTATAATCCATTGCCTTTGTTCCACATAAGGCACTATAACAAGACAAAACTGATCTAAAACACTTAACACACTGTTCAGTACTTGGTTTGCAGCTAGTTTTAGGTGGTCAGAAATTATAGTCATAAGGATTTAAACAGTCCAAAGATAACTGACAGACTATGGTTTGTAAACCTTAAGAACAAATTCCTCAGCAATTTGCACTGCAATATTGGGCAGCAAATTGAGGTAACCCTGGTCACAGAGAACAAAAATGCCATTTTCTCTAATTGTTTAATCTATCAATGCCAGAGAGAGCAATTTGCACACAACTGTTGTTGACTGAAATGGTTTAATGGAAGAGGAGTAATTGCTTAGTACTTTCCAATTCCAATCAGAACTCGTTGGACAGGCTAGTCTTGCTATCCAGTGCTTTAGGGACACCATCATCAAGCAATCCTCTATTCAATGTATATACAGCCAGGTAGACAACTCATTTTCCAACAGTTCTTGCCCCAACATTGCCAGGATTACATCGGCATTCTTGTCTGTACACAGTGCTCAAGTACTGGGATTGCCACTCATGACACTAATAAATGATAAATTATTTCATTAGGCTTAGCTATGCTTCAGTGTGTATCAGTCCACATTACAAATTGAGCAAAACTCTAGCACCTTACATTTTCTGGTTGTTGTCAACACCTTACACAAAGTTCAAAACCATACAAAGATTTAATAATCTAAAGTGTAGAAGTCTAAACACTTGTCTACAAAAACACAAGGATAAACTATGAAACCTGAGGTGATAGGAAATTATATTAAATGTCTGGCTGTGATAATTGATTCAGTTAACTGGATGAAGTGATTTGGTTACAACACATAGAAATGGTAGACCAATGTTTTTCCTTCCCAGGAATAAAGCAATAAAGCATATCATTTTCTCAATAATGTTTAAGAGGGAATGGTTCCTTGTGCTTAAAAAGCTGTGGAGAAACATTAAAGAATGAATCCTTGAAAGTGTACTTGCTATATCTTACAGCAGATAGAGGTCTCTTGTGCATGAAGTATTTAAAATTATTGATCTCCCTGCTCTTGGAAAGTACTGTCAATTTGTACAGTGTTTAGAATGCCTGATGTATAAAACGAATGCCATTAAGGGATCTGACCAAGTATTCATTTGAATAAGACCTAATCATGGAATTCTTCCTCTCTGTGATGGTAAAAATCGCATCTGATGTATCATTTCTATGATGTTCTCTCTGAGAGATTTTTGAACCTCAAATCAAGTACTGCAATTCCTTGGACAACAACTTGAAAACAAATTGTGTTTGACTTACGATTTATTGAACATTAGGATACATTCATGACTGGACCATTAAACCTAAAGCACCCCTTTGAAGCTAAGCATGCCAGACCAGCAGCACTGGACAGGGGCAATATGCTGCTACTTCCCACCTCTTCCAAGCAAGAAAGATGGAGGTTGAGGAGGGAGAGAAAAAATCCAAAATTAGCAGTAATGCTTCAGGTGTTAGGGATTCGGTACGAGGGACCGAACCAGTGAGTGAACCCACTTGCAGGAGCGAACAAAGCCAAGCCGTAATCCAAAAGCAAGCCGTAATCGTAGGAACGAGCCGAGAGTCCAGGGGAAGCCAGATATCCGAAAGGGAACGAGTACCGAAGCCGAAGCGCGATCCGAAGTCGTAGTCAGTAGAGCAATCCGATAATCCAGGGGTAGCCAGTGATCCGAAACAGAGCGAAAGTAACCAAGCCAAACCGAGATCCGAAAAGCCGAAGTCCAAAGGGAAAAGCCGCAAACCGAAAGCCAAGACGAACACAGGGTAGAAGTAGGAGTAGCGCAACCAGGAAGCTCGAAAGGAAAAACCAATACTGAGCAACGAGGTAGGGAAGGACAGGTGTTTAAGTAGGATGAGACGGGGGTGTGGTGGTGAATGGGAAAACTAATAGGTGAACTGATGGATAGGGGCTACGCCTACTTCTGCCTCCTCCGTTGCCGGGAGGCAGGGATCGTAACATTACCCCCCCCTCTACGGGCGGCTCCTGACGCCCTAACGGGACGATCCGGGAAGTTAAGGTGGAAGTCTTGGATGAGGTTGGGGTCCAGAATATCCTTCTCCGAAACCCATGAGCGCTCCTCCGGACCGTAGCCTTCCCAATCGACGAGATATTGTAGGGATCCACGAGACCATCGGGAATCCAGGATTTTAATGACCGTGTAAGCAGGGAGTCCATCAATTACTCGAGGCGGTGGGGGTTTTTGTTGCGGTTTAGACAGGGTGGATCTGTGAAAGGGTTTAAGGAGGGAAACATGGAAAGTAGGGTGGATCCGAAGGGTAGGAGGCAAGGCCAGCCAGTAAGTTACTGGGGTAATCTGGGCGAGGACACGAAAAGGACCAATGTACCTGGTAGCAAGCTTGCCAGAAGGTTGCTTAAGAGGAAGGTTACGAGTAGATAACCAAACAAACTGACCACGTCGAAGTCTGGGTGGGATCCGACGGCGCCGATCAGTTACCTTCTTCTGCTGAGCTGAGGTGCAAAGAAGGGTGGCTTTGGCCTTCCTCCAGAAGGTCTTCAGGTTAGAGATGTAGTCCTGAACCGAAGGTACCTCTGTGTTGGGGTGGGAGTCAGGGATCAGAGGAGGCTGATAACCTAAGGCACACTTAAAGGGAGACATGCCAGTAGATGTAGTATACAATGAGTTGTGTGCATACTCTGCCCATGGGAGCAAGGACACCCAATTATCATGGGTAGAGGAGATATAAGTCCGTAAATAGGTCAGCAGTTCCTGATTCATGCGTTCTGTCTGACCGTTGGCCTGAGGGTGGTAAGCTGAGGTAAGTGAGACTGAGGCGCCCAGTGACTTACAGAAGGCCCTCCAAAATCGGGAGACAAACTGAGGGCCCCTATCTGAAACAATATCCTTAGGGATGCCATGCAGTCGGAAGATATGCTGTACAAACAATTCTGCTAGTTCTCGAGCTGTAGGTAAAGATGGTAGGGGAATAAAATGAGCAGATTTGGAGAAATGGTCTACCACTACCATAATAGTCGTGTGTCCATGGCTGGGTGGAAGGTCAGTAACAAAATCTACTGAGAGGTGGGTCCAAGGACGATCCGGGATGGGTAAGGGTTGAAGTAGGCCCGCTGCCCTCATCCGGGAAGACTTCATTTGGGAACAGATAGAGCAGGCCTGGACATACTCCTTGATATCCTTAGCCATAGTTGGCCACCAGAAGTCTCTGGAGATGAAATCCAAGGTACGGTGGACTCCAGGGTGTCCAGCGAAGCGGGAGTCATGACCCAATTGTAAAACCGCCGATCGGACGGGATGAGAGATAAATAACTTGTCCTGAGGACACTGAGGAGGTACCGTCTGCCCAACCAAGGCTCGTCGGACAATCACCTCAATGTCCCATCTTACCGCAGCCAGGAACTTACCAGACGGAATGATGGGTTCTGGAATCAATTCGGCCTCAGGGGGGTCATGGATCCGTGAGAGGGCGTCTGCTTTGATGTTCTTAGAACCTGGAGTGTAGGTGATCAAGAAATTAAACCTGGAAAAAAAAAAGGGACCACCTAGCCTGGCGAGGACAAAGACGTTTGGCCGACTGCAGGTACTCCAGGTTTTTGTGATCTGTGTAAATCAAAAAAGGGTGATGAGCACCCTCTAACCAGTGCCTCCATTCCTCCAATGCCAGCTTAATGGCCAAGAGCTCACGGTTACCCACGTCATAGTTCATTTGGGCAGGGGATAACTTCTTAGAGAAGAAGGCACAGGGATGAAGAATCTGTTTTTCTCCATGACGTTGAGAGAGAATAGCCCCCACACCATGGCCAGAAGCATCCACTTCGACTACAAAAGGCAAAGTTGGATCAGGGTTTTAGGATGGGGGCTGTTGTGAACAGGTGTTTCAGACGCTGAAATGCTTCTTCGGCTTGAGGGGTCCATTTGCCTTGTCTTGGTCCTTTACGAGTCAAGGAGGTTATGGGAGTGACCACCGAGCTGAAGTTTCGAATAAACTTCCTGTAAAAATTAGCAAAGCCGAGAAATCGTTGAATGTGTTTGAGGTTCTTGGGTGTGGGCCAATCAGTAATCGCCGAGACTTTACTCGAATCCATTTCCACACCCTCTGGAGAGATGACGTAACCTAAAAAATGAATCCTCGAAGCATGGAAGGTACACTTCTCCAGTTTGACATATAGTTTATTCTTGATGAGCCGGGAGAGTACTTCTCTGACATGGAGAACATGATCCTGGAAGGAATCAGAAAAAATTAGAATGTCATCTAGATAGACCAAGACAAATCTTTGTAGGAGATCACGAAAGATGTCATTAATAAAAGACTGAAACACTGCTGGGGCATTAACCAAACCAAAGGGCATGACCAAATATTCGTAATGTCCATGGGTTGTCATGAAAGCCGTCTTCCACTCGTCCCCTTCCCGAATGCGGATTAGATTATAGGCCCCTCGTAAATCCAGTTTGGTGAAGACTTTGGCTCAATGCACCGACTCAAGTGCTGCTGGAATTAGAGGCAAAGGGTACCGATTCTTGATTGTGATCTCATTGAGGCCACGATAGTCGATGCAGGGACGAAGCCCACCATCCTTCTTTTCCACGAAAAAAAAAACTGGCACATGCTGGTGAAGTGGATGGACGTATAAGTCCAGCCTTCAGAGAATCCTGTATGTAGACTTTCAGGGCCTCAGACTCAGAATTGGAGAGCGGAAAAATACGACCTTTAGGAGGGATAGTACCTGGCAAAAGGTCAATGGCACAATCATAAGGTCGATGAGGTGGGAGGGCCAAGGCCTCCTGCTTATTAAAGGCTTCCTGTAGATCGGAATATTGAGGGGGTATGGTAGGAACCCCTGAAGGGGACGTCGCCGTGAGTGCAATTCGTACTGGTAGACAACAGCAATCTTTAATACATCTGGGTCCCCAAGCTAAAATTTCTTTTCGGGACCAAGAAATGTTAGGGTCATGCTGTTGTAGCCAAGGAAAGCCTAGCACCAGAGGATGTGTTGGGGTCTCAAGGAGATAAAACCAGATGTCTTCCACATGGGTGGCGCCAATCTGCAAGCTTATAATTTCAGTTTGCCATCTAATAAGTCCTGGAGATACGGGGGAGCCGTCGATCGATTGAACACGAAGTGGTGTAGTCACCGGGGTCAAGGGTAATTTCCAAGTTCGAGCGATGGAGGCGTCAATAAAGTTTCCTGCCGCCCCTGAGTCTATAAAAGCTAGCAGAGGTCTCCTTTCATTACCCCAGAATAGTGTAGAACGAATAAAAAATCCAGAGGAAAACTGAGGGGATTGAGAAATCTCACTCACCTTAGGAACTTGAGAAGGTGAGCTGCGCCTCAAGGATCAGTATGAGGCAGGGCAGGCCGCTTTAAAGTGTCCTAATTTCCCACAGTACATGCAGCGACCCTCTCGTTGGCGCCTCTCTCGTTCTTCAGGGGTTAACTGGGTGCGGGCTACTTCCATAGGTTGATCTGAGTCGAAAGATCTGATAGGAGATAGCCGAGGAGCCTTTAATATTGGGGTCCGAGATCTTTCAGCACTCCTTTGACGAATTCTGATATCCAATTCCAACACTTGTGAAATTACTTCCTCCAAGGTACTGCCCAATTGCGGCATATTTACCAGACGGTCCTTTATTTCTTCACTGAGTCCTTGACGGAAAAGAAAAATAAGGACCTCGTCGTTCCAGTGAGTCTCCGCTGCTGCTACTTGAAAATCTATAGCATAGTCTTGTACAGACCGGCGGCCCTGGTGGATGGAGGAGAGGCGGAAGGCAGAGTCTTGACCGACTACGGGATGACAAAAAACCCCCTTAAATTTTCCTAAAAAGAGATCATAATCCTGAATTTCAGGAGCCCCGCGATCAAGCAGAGCAGTAGCCCATTCCAAAGCGCGGCCGGTTAGCAGTGAAACTATGAAGGCGATCTTGTCCTGAGGAGAAAAAAAAGTTTCCGGATGGAGCCTGAAAACCAGCGCACACTGTGCTAAGAAGCCCCGACATTTCGTAGGGTTGCCGTCAAACCTGTCAGGTGGAGTTAGTGGAAGAGGCCGAGGGGCAGGTGTAGGAGCTGGCGGGGGCAGAGCCGAAGCGGCAGCTCCAGCGTTGCTTCCTTGATTGCCGATGGGCGGCATTGCAGACAGGTGCGCAGAGATCTGTTGGACAGAAGCCTGGAGCTGGAGTAAGGCTTGTCCGTGCTGATCCAGAGCCGAGCGAATCTCCTCTTGCTCCGCTGGGTCCATGTTAAAGGGCTCAGTATTCTGTTAGGGATTCGGTACGAGGGACCGAACCAGTGAGTGAACCCACTTGCAGGAGCGAACAAAGCCAAGCCGTAATCCGAAAGCAAGCCGTAATCGTAGGAACGAGCCGAGAGTCCAGGGGAAGCCAGATATCCGAAAGGGAACGAGTACCGAAGCCGAAGTGCGATCCGAAGTCGTAGTCAGTAGAGCAATCCGATAATCCAGGGGTAGCCAGTGATCCGAAACAGAGCGAAAGTAACCAAGCCAAACCGAGATCCGAAAAGCCGAAGTCCAAAGGGAAAAGCCGCAAACCGAAAGCCAAGACGAACACAGGGTAGAAGTAGGAGTAGCACAACCGGGAAGCTCGAAAGGAAAAACCAATACTGAGCAACGAGGTAGGGAAGGACAGGTGTTTAAGTAGGATGAGACGGGGGTGTGGTGGTGAATGGGAAAACTAATAGGTGAACTGATGGATAGCGGCTACGCCTACTTCTGCCTCCTCCGTTGCCGGGAGGCAGGGATCGTAACATCAGGTAGCTTTAAAAAGCAATGCCTGAATAAACATATCTAAATGGTTTCCCTTAAAGGCTATACTCTATAACAGAATATATTGTATACTGTATGTAAATATTTATCACTTTATTTTCCTTGATCTATTTTGCTTATACAAATCCTGGAACAAATTGTGACTAACATCATTTGATAGGGTTCAGTTGACAGTTGTTTTTGGTGGCCTGACTGTTGAGCTTTTGAGGCTGTTTAAGCTGTTTTTTTTACTGGGAACATTAGTTTCATGGTGACCTGTTACGAAAGCTTTAATAAAATACATTTCACTCCAGGACTTTTTATTTTTTGCTCATGGGTAGACCCATCTCCTTTCATGTGTATTAAATCATTGTTAACTATATAACCAATTATATACTTGATGATGGCTGATGATCCAAGTACTATATATACAGTAGGAATGTATAAATGTAGCAACACAGTAGGATGTGTAATGTATTTTGAAGTTTCAGCAATAAGTTGCTTAAAATCAACCTTCCTGTGGCAATTATTTCTTCAATTGAAGTCTGAGGATAGTTTTATTGCAAAATGGAGCCAGTCTCATTTTAACTAAATTTTGCAGTTTTTTTCCCCCAGTTTACATTTACCAAAATGTAGTTTCAGCTATTGCCTTTTTTAACTGAGGATTTTGTATAAAAGTAATGTATAAGTAAGATGCTTCTAATGATCACAATTTAAAGATTATATAATAAATCCACACTACACTACTTGTGACCAAAGGCAATAATCCATGTTGGTGATTAAACATTGCTAAGATAGGTAGAATTTTGCTAGGGTAGTGCAATGAAACCTCAATTTCTAAGGTCCCCTCTGGGGACTTATGGGTTGCTGGCTTCTTGGACAGGTCATTCTATGACTTGAGGTGGATACTTAAGGGCTGTTTTTTGAAAATTATTGTTTTAGATGGTTACACATTTGAAAATGTATGAAAAGGAAGAAATTACAGTTTTGAAACCTTTTTTTTAAACCACAGTCTTAAAACTTTCTGAACTAGCTAAGTACATGCGGAGTACAGTGACTCTATAAAAAAATCTCTAGGAAAAAAACACAGACTCCAAACCTTCCATCGTCTTTCCCCCTCTGAAGTTGGTCCTTACTTCTTGGAATTTTTATTTTTTTTATTTTCATTCAGTAGTGAGAGCCCCTCCACAGTTTGAATAAAAAATAAAATAAAAATGTTTTTGGATTACATTGATATAGAAAGAAATGTCTTATTAAGGCTTTGAACATTCAAGAACACAAATAATATTGGGTTGTTGGTCTGGGATTTTGATTTTTTGTTTGGGTGCAACAGGTACAGTACCTAGTTCAAATCCCAGATAAGCCCATTTGTGCTCTTTGCTCAAGGCCAGGACACCTCCATTGCTCACCTAAAATCTCAAACACTGGTCTCAACTAGGAATCCAAAAATAGAAATGGTGGTTGCTGGAGACTACATTTTTTGTTTGGTGTCTTGCTGGAGCTAAGGTAACTGTGTTCTACACAGAACAAATTTAAACAACTCAGACAGAAATGTAGAACAGGACTAAGGCTCTGTTTTCTCAGGAATCTTAACAGCAGTGGCAGCAAAAGATGAACGACTACAAATGTTATTCTGTCAGCACAACACATGAATGTTGTGATGGGCAGAAGAAGGCTTCATCTTGCTTGCCTACTGGAATCCTTTCCATAGCAAAGACATCTGTATCTGAAAGATATCTGTATAGACGTGGCAAATTGCATCTAAATTAGATGTGTACCACTCATTGTGATGAACCGTAAAGAAATCCCAAAACATTTAAACAAGAATGAAACCCAAGTAAATCACAAATAAAGTTGCATTTGGAGTAAAGACCAAAGGAAGAACCAAAGGGAAAAACCGAAGATCAAATAATCTAGTGTTTATAACTAAATACAAAGATTATTAGGGACAGATTAGCTGAGATAGAAACTACCACATTAGCAGGTACTGTAATTCTGATGTTACTGAAGCATGGCTGACCAAATATGATGAAGATGAATAGAACAATAGTGAAAACACTGTTTTGATGAGATAGGAAAGAGAGAATGAGAAGATGTGGAGTGCTATATATCAAAAAGAGTACTCAGGCTCATGAACTAAAGCTAGAGTAATCAATAATTTCTGAATCAATATAGATTTGATCATTTAAAAAAACATTCTAAGTTAAGTGTTGTGTTAGGAGTATGTTATAGACAGCCAAATGCAGATGTTGATTATAATTATATACTGTATAATCAAATGACAAATGTCTGTGCTAAAGAGTTCTTTATGGGAGACTTCATCCCCTCATAGACTGGGAAAATCCCAACTGCTGCAGAAACCAAAATGACATTGTTAATGCCTGCTTTCTTATCCAGTCTGTCAGAACACCTACTGCATAAGAGAAAATGTTAGAAATCTTGGCTTTTCAAACAATTTAAAATGTCTGTGAGGCAGAGGTGAAAGAACAATTAAACAGGCAACTTTTATCATAATGTGGTACATTTTGAAACTGTACAGGTTTAATTCAAATTACCAGACAGCTGGAATTAAGTTGGTGAAGGTTTAAGAAAAGAAAAAAAAGAATGGACATCTGAATGGCAAAAAATTAAACAACTTTCTAACCACTGTCCCAAAAGTGAATAAATCAATATTGAATTTTGTATGCCAGGAGGCTTAACAAATTGATTAGGAAAAATATAATGGAAAAAAATGCTTTACACACGATTAAAGAACAAAAACAGCTAATTAAAGAAAAGGAGTACAATGAATTGTAAACACATGTAAAAAGGTTATTCATAAAAGCCAAGACAGAATTAGGACAATATTCTTATTACAATTCCAACTAAAAATGGTTTCAGTCTAAGGTCTTCAGCAGTTTCATTAATCATCAATCAGGTAACTTTAAACCTTTTTTGCTAAATAAAGTTACAGTAAATCAATTATATATACACATTTTATTATATATATAATAAGTATACACAGCCTTCAGGTTTTACCCAAAAGTGGAAGGTCATGGTAGGACATCTTCTAAAGGCAGGGTACACCCAACAGACTTAAAGTACAAAAGTCAGCCAGAGATCTCCAGCACTTGCCACTAATGTAAACCAATTAAAAATCCACTCTATCATTCTCTCTATAGAGAGATACTAACTTTGTTGCATATTCTGGCCTAACTGTCTAGCCTCCTTAAATATTATCAGTGTACAGAAATTAAACATTAAACAAGAGGGCTTAGTCTTCACTTCGTGATTCACTTAAATCACTTAGTCTTCAGTCATTTTTCCAGCTCTTATCAATGATTTGTCTGTTCAGTCTAAATCAGTTTCTCCTCCATACAAAAGCAATTACTCATAATCACTCTGGTCATTTTCCTTTTAGTCTCCTAGGTCTAAGTCTATCTCTATCCCTGCCTTCACCCCTCCAATTCTTAAAAACAAACCAACCCAGGTGACTTTGTTTCCGGACTCACTTCCTCTTTCAGGGTACTAAGGATCTGGGGGCTCGTAGTTCAGTTGCTCTTATCTCTATTTCCATTAAATGCACTTTGGAAATATATAAATGATGTAATGATAAATTGATAGACATTTCTTTTTGAAATTATTATTTTCTTTCAGTGACATTTATTACAAGTAATCCAAGGAAAACTAAAATAAGATAAACCATCTATCCAAAGCACTGTCTATTTGACAAAACATGTTTACAAAAGTTACGTTTTACTTTAGTGCTTTGAATATGGGATGGGTCAAAAACATATTATACACAATTATGAAATTTGTGTAAGGAATAATTTAATTTTGCTGTTCATTTACCTGCTGCTATAAAAATATATATTTTCAAAGATGTAGCTGATGTAATTTATGAGCCCCATTTGATTTGTTTAGTTTGATTTTAAAGCAGCTTATGTAAGATACATTAGAATTACCTATAGACTGCACTGAAGCTTGGCTAATTAAAGGCAGTTAAGAATGAATGAATCTAAATTACTGTATCTAAAATAGAAAACTAAAAATAACAAAAAGTAAAAGAAAAATTGTAATGGCAGCAAAAAGCTCTGTTATGATCTTGTTCATTTTTGTTTTCATCACTTTCTCCATTCATGGTAGTCCTTGGAGAGTTTCTCATACAGCTTACTCAGCTTTGCCTACAATTTGACAGACATTTGCACAACAAAGACTTTGGCTGTTATGCCCCTTGTTAATTCACAAAGATTTTCCTATTATTATGCCTAATAATAATGTGAAATGACTAACTAAATGACTAATGAAATGATTAACCACATCATCTCCTGTTTATATGCATCTACCTAGTTATCTGGAACATTGCATGACCCATTATAATTCAGAAGTACATGAATCTCATAGTAGTGCAGTAAGGCCTACATTAATTTAGCTGTGAATAAACCTGAGTGTTTTTAACAACTTTGACAAAGGGTTGATCATTGCTTTCCATTGGTCTGTCCTCTGTTATCTGTGCCTTATGATGTGTTAATTTTGCAGTACACACTGTGATGTATTCAAAACCCATAGGGGCTTAAAGTCCCATAGAAAGCTATGGAAACTTCAGCACCTAATTGTTTTGAATATACTGTGTGATCTCTTGCAGTGGATGAAGTGGGATTAATTTAGATTGAATTAAAAATATAATAGTTGTGTCTATAGTTAGAAAATGGTAAAAAGCAAATTGAGGGAAAAACAAAATGTAAAGACAAAAAGAAAAAAAATCCTTAAGCATGTCCTCTAAACATGCAATTCCTTTTAAAATTAATAATGCAGTATGGATCTCACAACTGTTGGTGAATTACTTTCGATAAAAGGTAAACTGATGTCCCAGAGGCCTGTAAGTTGAAAAAGCTAGGTTTTAGCAACCCTTGAAATATTAAAAGCAAGACCTGAATTTTTCACGTGCAGTTTTGTTGCATACTATATAAATATAGAAAGTTTTGAAAGATTCATATACAGTATATGTGTGTACGTGTCTCTTAAGAACTACAGTCAAATGTACAACTATTCACTTCCAATAAGTTTTTTTTTAATTTGAATTTTCTGTGGATTCATGATTGTACTGTACACCCAACTAATTCTCCTGTCACCATTTGTTCCAAAGAAATTTCAATCTTTTCAAAGACACTCTTAGAACATTCTTACAATTCCTACATTATTGTAATAACCATTTATTCACATTTCTGGTGTTTCAGAATAGCAGAAGTTTGTCGTTCAAAATTCCAAATCAGAAAAGAGTGTAGGATCCATGCCACCTAAAGAATATGCTTATATGAGATTTGGGAAGTTTTGCATGAGGCCTAGCTCCACAAGAAATGTAATTTCATTTTTCTTTTTCTGTGTTCCCAATTATTTTTCTTCAGCTGCCTCTATTGTATGTTGAGTACTTTAGAATTATTCATTCCCATTCATTCCAGAACAAAAACATACCTAAGCCTACAACTGTATTGTACTGTAAGTGACACTATTGTTTTGAGTGCTACAGTATGTTTGCATGGAAGCTCACAAAGGGGAATCATAAGATGAAAACACAAACAAAAATGTGACATGTAGGAATTATCACAACTTTAATAGGATTTGAGCAATACAGTACATTATTAAGCATGGAATATCACTGACCGATCTACTTTCTTTTTAATATAAATATCCTGAGCAAATATGAGAAATATAAAAATGTTTAAATTCTATGGAGAGCGAATTTAAAATTCCCACATCAAAGTAGCTCTTATGATGTTATGCATAATATTTGAACCCTTTGCATCAGAAATTACACTGTCTCTCTCCACATTTATATACTGTATAAGTGATACAGAGATCAGGTGGAGTTTTAAATGCTGCACAGAGGATCAAGAAAATGACATTGCTGAAGAAAACAGGACAATCTACTGTAAATGTGCTTTTTTTAGTCTTCGCAAATATTTCAGATTTTATCATCTCTCAAAGTTGAGCTCCAGGATGTTAAACCAAACAGAAGGTATGGAATATCAATACTTACTATGAAATGGAAAGATTATTGTGAATATTTAAAGACTATTAATTCTCACTTGACCTTTGGAAATATAAAATATCAATATGTTCTTCCCTACTATAATAAGACAATCTTGCGATATTTTTTCATGTTTTGATTTCCAAATAATTTTATAGGGGAAAAATCAGTCTAGTTTCTTTATAAATTTAGCACAACCTTTATTCCTTTTGGTGATTCATCACTGGTTCCTCTAGGACATGTTTTAATTTTGATAATAATTCATCAGCTATCCCTTGTGGACAAGAATGATTGTCCTTCTTGAACCTGAAGCTGACTGATAAGAACAACATGGGATCTGCATGCTCTTTGGCAGGTTGAGCAAGGTTCAGATTATAAACTGCACAATCCAGTCTTTATAAGCTCCCTTCAAAGCCTTTACTATATTCGTTTAACCTCATCTGGTTGTATTACATATATATATTAGGAGACTTTCAAAAATATGTTTTAGATTTTTTTTTTGGCATAATTGCAGAAAGCTCCTTGTCCAGGTCAGTGTCAAAGCAATCCAGATCAGGGGAGATTAGCGAGCAAGACAGGACTGCTAACACATGACTACTCTCACAGGAGTTTTACCTTGATGATTCTGTCATTATACTTTCTAGTGACTGGCATTTAAAGGAATATATCATAGAATAATATTATACAATGTAGTATATTTATATAATATATGTTATTATATAATTTAAGACTGATTTAGTTGGAAGATCTTATAGCAGAAACATTACTGTATATTTGTAGAAGATGATATTATAGAAAATCTAATATTTCACACACTACATTTTCACTTCCCAGTTGCTTAAAGTGACTTTCATATCATAAATGTACAAGCTCGCTTTATTTCAGGTGTCATTAATATGCCGTATGAAATTCGCCAAAGCATACAAACCACAAAAAACACCCACCTTAAGCAATTGACCTACCCTATAGGGCACCATTGATATACTTGAATTTTAAATTTGTGGTATTTAATTTTACCTTGTTTTATTGTTTGTTCATTTTCCCATTATTGCAGGGAAAGTCTAATATTTCTGATTTTACAGACAAAATTAACTTATAACAAATTCTGTCCATTAAATCTGAAGTTTAATAAAGCTGTATTTGTCTGCTTTTTATTTGAACTACAACGTCCAATCAACACTGGTAATATCTATGACTCTCATTCCAAACAAGGAGGAGCATAGACTGCATGCAGAAATCCTCCAAAAGTGTCATCATTGTGCTTTGCCAGTCCAAAGTTTAAACAGCAGAAATAAGAATAAGATCCAGCTTTTCACAGGCAATAGTGAAAACCCCCAATCTTCCACAGTGAAGTTTTAATTTAAAATTAAGATCAGGTTGTACTTTTTAATGTTATAAGTTGTATAGGATGCTGTTAAAACTGATATACAGTATAAGACTTCCTGCTCCGATAAGTACTACCAAATGAGCTATTGGCCACCTCTCACATTCCTTTGTTCACCGATTCTTATCCAATAACAAATCAAGGAAACCCATCTAGTTTCTGACAATATTCATCTAGCTTCTGATTCCTGTTACATTCCACTGTAATTCAGAATCATATCAACAATTTATGGAGTATTTGATCCTGTACAGAAGTCTTTATTTTGATGGTAGAAGATATTGGTATGTTGTTAATTTTGTTACATATTTTGTAACATAATCCACCCTTTTCCATTTTATAAAGCAATTCTAGATTTATCAGAAATATTGGTACCTGTCAGTTTAATTAGAAATTTAAATCAAAATTGGCAGGGGCAATCATTTTGTGAATATCCAAGGAGGTTTTATTAATTGTCTAGTTTTCTTTTAGTCATGCAAGTTCAATGAGTGTATTACGGAACTTTTAATAAAATAGTTTTTTGAATTTCCCTTTTAAAGTTCATTCTGCCATTTTCATTATTTTGAAAAAGTGAAATCATGAGACCGAAACCAATTTCAAAAGACAGTGAAAATAGAAATAAATTACTGCAAAAATATACAACTCTAATTATTGAATCGCTTTTATAATATTTATGATGTAAATAATTGTCACTAGGCTGGGGCCATTAAAATAATTGTATGCTCAGAATGTGAATAAACAAAATAATAATCCTTTTAAAAAGAAGTTACTTTTTTATCATAATCATTTGATTGGATTTTATTTAGGAGACTAAAAAGAAGCAGGAAAAGCCTCTTTAAGCTTCTACTGCAAAAGATGAAGAATTACTTCTGAAAATTAAAATTAAAGTAAGCCTGAAATGGCAGTTATTAAATATGTATAATGATGCTTTTGTGTTGGCAGACACAGTTATCTAAAGTAATATATTGTGGTTAGTATGCCACAGCCTGGCATTGCAGGGTCCCACTGTAGTTTGAAGTGAAACAGTTTTGCTTCTTAGGAAACTGCAGTGATAGGAATATAACTCTGTTGTGGGGAATTCACACCTCCATTGATATCTTCATTGGCTTTTTTTGGAGTTTATCATAATCTCTTATGGAAACATAATTTACATGCATTAATGTACAAGTGATGTAGTTACCATCTGTAATTTTCATAAATCTACAATACCTTCTAGAAAACAATATAATAGTTTTGACATCATAATATTTATTTTGTATATTTATTGGTTATACTTTATGATGAACTATTTGTATATACTGGCAAGTATTAGCAGCCCCTAGCTGTGGGGCTAATTATACTCTAAATATATATCCTAATATTCCTCCCTTGTAAACATCAACTCATGAAATCTGTTGATAACTTGATAATTTAGGCTGCCAATTGCGTATGAATCAATCAGTAAAGACACTCAATATGAGAGTAGTGTGACCATTATAGGCATGGCATCTTCAGTTTATGCCTCAGCTGTCATTATCCATCTGTCTCCAGCTTTTCCTTGGTGGTAGTGCCAGGTTTGGGTGGATCAGCCAGTGTACAGTCATGTCATGCAACAATAGCCATTGTGACTTGAAGGTCTCCAGTGAGCTTCTGGTGGCAGCAGCAAGAGAAATGTTGTTCAAATGTAAATCAAAATAAAATTGGCTTTGAAAGCACTGTGGAGTCCACAGTTCATAAAACTAAGAGTAGTTTCTGAAGTGTTTGTGTTGTGCAGTTTCACCCATTCCACTGCCTCTTGTATTGGTCCAAGTGTTGGTGCAGTGAACCAAGTTGAACATCTGGCAATTCCAAAAGAAAACATGTAAAGTGACTTTCCCAGCTATGGGTGAATGTTAAGAGGATTTTATTGCAGCTTGAACAGAGAACATACATGATTTGCATCCCAAGAAGTATCTTTTAAAACACCCTGAAACAACTGATTTTAGCTTGATATAAATAGAAGATGGAAAAACATGTTTTGTGAGACATGGAAAATTCCAGTATATTATTGTGTAATTCCCTTACTTCATAAGTGTGCTAATGCCTGCAGATCTCTTTGTTATTTTCACATTTCTTTTTGCTGTTTTCCTTTTTGGGTGTCGGTACTTGCTGTCTGTCAGGATATGCTTCACTCTAATGCAAGAATATGTGTAAATATGAGAGTAATAATGCAAGTGTTAATTTTTCAAAGAAAATAAATATAAAATCCAACTGCTGGTTCTGCTTTTATGGGCAGTTCTGCAGCTCATGATGTTGCTGTCATTGTCATGGTGTTGTCCAGTCAGAATCTAAAATTACTGACAATACCCATGAGCAATGTTACATCAGTATTTAGGCATAGCTGATTCTTCTCTATTGTTGACACTGAGTACAAATTATAATATATAATGTTTTTAACTATAATTAATATCCTACAAATGAGGTTTATTTTCAAATCAATATTTCATATGAACAGTAGAAAACTCTGTAAACTCTGTATATACAGTAAAATATAAATAAATGCAACAGTTTCAAGAAACACTCTTGCCAGGATAAGCATCCAATTCTCATTTGAGGGTTTTGTGGTCAGTAGTAAAAATATAAATTAGCAATACTTTGTTGTTAAGAAATATTCCTTATTTCACAAGACACAAGATCTTGAAATCATCTGACTGAAATAGCCATTTTCAGAAAACCTCACAGTGATATCAATAGATTGGAAATGTTTCAAAGACACAATTTGCAGTACTACTGTATGTTATCAAGTTAGTTAAAACAAAAATTTTAATCTTGCCTAATGTTTATCTTAGTTGGTTTATAGTAGAAAAATGTAGTATAATTAGTGATTTTTTGTTGATCTGTAGGAAAATCAGGATTTGCAACTGGAAATGTATCTATAGAGCTCAAAGAATGAGAGGGTTGCTTAGATTTACAGTATGACATGGAAATATAGCTTGGTGGGGAGATCAAACATAATGCTTCTCTCTTTTATCTTCTTCTACAGAGGGTAGTTTTGCAGTAGTGGAATAAAAGTTTAAATTGGACTTCAATAACTTTTGTGCAGAAACACTGAAAAAGTACTTTGGATCCGCTACGTTTAATGATGCATGCCAGTTCTAAAATGGATCTTATTAATTTAGATAAAAACTATTGAAATGCTATTTAACTTTGCTAATTGTAGTATTTAATGCTCATTTGGATAAGCTTCTGCAATTATTTATTTTCCTGATATTCATACATGCTTTTAACTAATATTAAATATTGCCTTAAAATAATCATAATTATCAATACTTTCATAACTATTCACTATACAGATACAGATGGTGAGTGATCGTGTACTTTCTTAATCCAGCCTGCAACATACTGATGGCATGGCAGATGACAGTATTATCCTGTTGATAATCTGGACATACAGAATCCATTGGTTTCCAAAGTCCACCCCCTTGTCCTCTCCATGGAACCTGGGCAATGAGTGATATAAGATCAACATAATAGCATGAAGTACAGAAGGACTCCTTTAGTTCTGAAGACAGCAATTACCTGTTAGAATACAGTAGTTAACATCAGGCCTGTTAAGATTTCTGTATGCTTCATAGTCAGCAAATGGTCCTCAATAGCAGAACAGTTCCTTCGGTCTCCATGGCAGTGGATGGAGCTTCTGCCAAGATATGTGAGGAAGCTAGTATAGTTGGTACTGTATCTTCTCCTCACTAAAAGATGTTCCTCCTATTTTTTTAAGTATTGGCAACTAGCTAGTAGTGAGCCTCAGGATCACAGAAGGCAATCATGCTCAACTCTGAGAGATTTTCAATAAGTGACTACCTCCTTTATGTACAGTATTTTTCATTCTTGATTTTCACCAGGGTTGATGTTTAACAGGTTAAATCACCTCATCACTTGTTCCCAATCAACTACAGTATAGTTATCACTAGGTTATTTAGTGATTATACAATTGGCGCTCAACTAAAAATGATGCCAAAATATTTAATTAATAACCAGAATATATATACTTCAGTTTTTCTTAATACATCCATACTGTACTGTACATATATTTAGTGCTGTTTTTACTGTATATTTTACATTATATATGATTAACTGTGTGTAGTTCCTCAACTTATTTGCCTTGAATACAACACATAATTGTGTTATCTTATCTTATTGCACAGTACACACCAAGGCCGCAACATTAGAGTGTTGTTGATCTTTAAAAGTACAACAAAAGGTCATATTTCTCTCAAAATAACTTTCCACATTTTTATAGATGACTGTTAATATGTAAAATTTTTACACCATATACTTTATCTGGATTATTTTTAGTATTTATTTATTACTTTTATTTACTGTGATTGTTTCCAAAATTATATTTAAATATCCAATTAATTCATTTTGATGCATTATATACTAACTGGGAGCAGCTACAATGATTTCTTTATAGATACTGATATATGGTATATATATACTGTATATATGTTTGCACTTTTCCATAAATCAAGTAACTTCTGTCTATTCTGCTTGAAGGATTGTTAGTGCTTTAAATTATTCATGAAATAGGAGGCCTATAGGGTTAATTCAGTTATCACCACAATTATTAAAGATGACCAGAATGGCTTCATCACTAGTAGACATCTTTATTATTACCCTCACAAGTGCTAGAGCATTTATTATGCTGGTAATAAATGAAAATGTCTGGCAATGTTAATTGCAATGGAGCCTAAAGATTGTTTGATTTGCTAGGTCTCCTGTTTCTCACGTCCTCTAGATTTACTTTTCTTGAGTTCCTATTTCGGGTGCTATAGACAAGCCCCACAGAGTCATTGATTGAGGATGCTTGGGAGTTTTACTCTGCCTTTAACCTGGATAGGTGACAATCTGGCCATATGGCTGAAGTGGTCCAATGCTCCTGAGAGAGGGGCTGCTGCCAGGACATTGATGAAAAGGTTGGTGGAGGGTTATTGTTCAACAGAAAATGCAGAAAGGAGAAGGTTAAACTGAGGGCTTTCATTGTAAACTTCATTACATGAAAAAATACGTTGTCAGTTTCTAATTAGTGAAATACAGTTAACCTTGGCATATCTAAGAATATAATTTATTAAAGGCAATACATCTCTAACACTAAGTCAGCAGTAATTAATTTATTTTATTGATTGTTTGTGCTTATCTACAAAGAGTTGATTATTGTAGTGATAGACATGGTGAGTCTGCCAGAGGAAAACAGTGGAGCTGTTAAACAGCAATGATATGTTCTTTAGAAACCTCCTTTAGAAGAATTTCTCTGAATTCTACATTGGCTCATTTTGTCCAGAATAATATTTCAACTTAAAGAATGTGATCAGAATTTCACACTGTATCCTTAAACCATGGATAAGCATTTAATATTAAAATAACTTCAATTAGTCAGGTTTCCTAGATAAAACTACACAAGACACGAAGTGACTGACTGTGCATTACAACTATTTTCTTACTGTGGTGCCAAAAACCACTGACTGATTTCATGGTCTTGGATTTGATGAGTGTTTACATGGTCACACATCATTAACATTCCTGCCTTACAGCACTGTGGCTCTGGGTTCAATTCCTGGGCTGCTATCCGTGTGGAGGTTTTACTGTATGTTCTTTCTGTGTTCAACTGGGTTTTTGCCAGGTGCTCTGGTTTCCTCCCAGTCCAAAGCAATTCTAGTAGGTTAAATGGCTTCTGGGAAAACTAGCCCTGATGTGAGAGTGTGTGTGTTTTTGTCTGAGTGCCCTGCATCACATCCAGAGTGTGTCCAGCCTTGCACCTGTTGCTCCACTATGACCGTGTTAGAGAAAGTGGTTAGCTAATTGATGGATGAATTTAATTTCTTTAAGCTTGTGTTTTTTCAGAAACAAAACATATGCATCAATAAAATAATGAAAGCAACTTGTCTTCTTTTACATGCATATTCATATCAAATTGTTAGTTTTTTAATTTTTCTGTCAACACCACTTCTCTGAAGTAATTTTTAACATATGTTTGTTAATTAAAATTATGTAAAAGCTAACCCAGGCCTTGCAATTACTCTACTTTGTCAGCCATCATACATGCAAACAAGCTATTTATCTTCAGTTTAATGTCAGCAATATGTCTGGCACTCAGCCTTTTTTGGCTCGTGTAAGAATTTAAAATACTCATTTCAACATGTTTGCCTATATAAGGCAAAATGAATAAACCAAAAAATTTCAAACAACCTGTGATTACATTTATTAAATTTTAAAAAAATGTGTCCAGGAGTTGAAATAGAATTTATCTAAGAAATTTCATCTTTGGAAAAAATTAAACATTTTAGTTTTAAAGGCTTGGTGAATTATTTGGTTCTGGTTGTCCAGGAGTGCTCATTAAACCTCTTCTTTCAACACAGAAAACAGCCAAGCCTGCTACCAGTTTTATCTTGTTATAAGCCTTCTCTGAATTGTTGGGCCTAATGAAAACCTTTACCTCCAAATTTTATATTTTACAATTACAAAGTTCTACATGGGGTCAAGAAAAGGGAACAAATAATTAAATCAATAGATAAAACATTTTAAATGAGGCTAAGGACAATGTCCAGTTCCATTAAAGTTTGATAGTCCAGTTGCCATGCCTTTGGGCCATGACGCTATGATCCAGAAAGGTGTTACTCACTCCAAACTTCCTTTGATGCAACAAAAATGTAGACTTTCAGCTGTGCCGCTTTCTGTATCACTGCTAGCAGTGGGACTTTTTCCTTGCTGTGTATGAGCACGTCCCTATCATCCCATGGGACTTCCCTCAGGCAACAGATGACCCACATGGCTCTGCTTTCTTCTCTTTTTGTAAGTTGTTCTAATCCAAGGCTATAGAGCACACCGGGGGGTCCTGTATGCCACAGGAAGCATCTTGTCAAGCTGCTGGCTCTTGCCCACACTGCTTGTGTAGCGTCACACTCCCACAGCATGTGCTGGATGGTTTCCTTCTGTCCGCAACTGTCCACAGGGCACTTGGCTGTTGTCCCCATGTTCTGCAAGTGCATCACAGCTCTTGTTGGTAGAGCCTCGTGTGCAATCAACCAGGACATGTCCCAATGTCTGCTCAGTAGGTCGGGGTGGCTGACTGAATCTGACACATTTGATCCCCATTTTGCATCACAAGTTCTAGTTTTTTTTGCATTTAGCAAGGTGTCCAAAGTCTCTTCCCCACCTGCCAAGTTCCATTTGCTAAAAAAATGAAACTTTTATAATAAAATACAGGTACAAAAGTCTAAATGCAACTGGAGATGTTAGGGGATATTCCTTTTAGTGTCTTTAGATAAAAAGACAAAAGCTGCCTTCAATATCAGGCTGTCTGTGATCTTCCTCTCCGCTACTCCACAAGCCTGACCTGGGTGAATAATTTCTCCTAAAACAGATTCTAATCTCAATGTCAAGCATTTGGATACCAATTTCAGGTCACAATCCAGAAGTTATCCGATCTTTTTTTAAATAAAAATGCTACCCTTTTTTTAGAGCTTTCAAGTTTTCAGCTTTTAAAGATTCCTTAAAAACAGTAAAAAGATTCCCTGCTAAAATACCTCAGAAAGATTTATAAAGTTCAAAGGGCAGATCCAGTCTCAACATCTTACTTGTTTTAGTGTTTTTTTTAAGCTCTCAGTTAGCTCCTCCATTGAGAGGTCTTTTGACAAAATTGTGCTATCAGGATTAAGTTTCCAACCACATATATGAAATTTCTCTCCTATAAAAGTTCAGTTATCTTCAACATGTCTTCTGTCAATATTTTTTAAAAAAGTCTGGACCTTTCAACCCAGACATACTGTAAGAGCCTCCCTAGCTCTTTCACTCTGCTCTGGAACATGACTTTTTGCTATCTGTTGAGATCTTTTATACTGTAGTTCACTTTTGACTTCCTCATTAGAATCCCACCCTTACTCCTTCAATTTAAAATATCTATGTAATCTTTTTTTTAAGATTTTTTCCCAACTCCCCATGCCTTATTGCTTTTTGTCCCCTTTCCCACTCTTAAAAAAAAGTTTTGGTGTGCTCTTTTACCTCATCCCACCACTGCACTCTGGTACTAAAAAGTTCATAGGACTGCTATTCTTTATAACTTTCCCTGACCTTACTGGTTATTTCCACATCTTCCAGGAGTGAGGTATTCAATTTCCTTTCTTCCTCTAGTACTCCTGTCTCACTAAACTGTAAGAGTCTGTGAAAAGACCATCTCTGACTACCCTAGGAACTGCTTTTATAGGGAGCTAGAGTCCAGGTGCAACCAATTCAGTGATTTCCCTGTGAGAATCCAAAGAATGTAGTTCTCCTAAATGAGATGACCCCACCCCTGGGGAATTCACCCATGTCTTGGTCCCCTTCTTTGCTACAGTGACATACAAAATTCTAATAATACTTTGACTACATTTTGTTAAAATATGACTAGCCATGTTTAGCGGAGAATTACCGCCTAATATGGATATGTCTTTTAACCCTAATGCTTTTCTCATTTGTTTGGTGCCACATAAAACAAAAAAGAAAGATTCTGTATTATGAATTCAGGTTTCTTTTTGAAGCCAACTGAAATCATTTTATAATCACTTATAAATGGGTAAATAATAAGTAAATTATCAACAATTACATTTTACTGAGAATAAAAATATTTCTTAATTCTGCACAATTAATCATATTGGAATAAAAAACACTGCATGGAAAATAAACTTTTGATCACATTATTTGGAATATTCTTATATTCAGTGTGAATGTGTACAGTATGTGTTGTACTTAGTACTAAAATGGTCATTAATGATTCTCAGTTCTTTTTGCAAACAGATCCTTATGTTAGAAATGATTCCTTTACTTTGAAAAATAAAGATCTTGGCAGTTTCTGTTTCATACAACACTGGTCATTGCTAATTCAACATTTTCATTAAAGGTGAAGAAGGTCAATTACAAAATAATATTTTATTGAAAGAAGTCCTGAAGATGAATGAATTTACTATTGTCCATTTGTGATGCAAAATAAAATCCCTTCCCCTTTTGTGTCCTTTATTACTGTATTTCTGAATCACATTGTAAGGATTTCTTTTCCAGTTTTAATTGACAGCAGCTCTAGTTTGTGGCATTTCCCCCCTGATTCATTGGGGTGAAAATGATTGATTATATTATGTTCATAGAAAAATGGAATCGACTATAAAATATGTCTCCTGAGTAGTTCCACTGGTAAAGGCAGAGCTCTGTTATGTGTTTGAACCTTTGTCATGTCACTAGTTGATTTTGACTAGGATTTCCCAAGCAGCAGTGCAATTGGATTAGCACGTACAAGTGTAAGTCAGCCAGGGCTGTCTTAATTCTAAGGAACACAGCAACCCCTGTAGGAATGCAATTTAACCCTTAGTATGATTGCTATGGGTTGCACAACATGGAATGGCATTAAAAACACATAGTTATTGGCTATTCCAAATTGTGTGTATGTCACAAAAATACTAGTTGTTAATAGGATTTTTTTTAAATGGCTCCATAAGCTGATTTAAGTTGTTTGCACAAGAGAGCAATTTAATAAGTTCATTGGGTGAGGGCATGTTTTTTTCATTGTCTTTTAGAACCTGTAACGAAATGATGCACCCAATTGCACAGGGCAGTCCTGTTTTTTGTAAAGTACAAGCTCAGTACCGAATGCAATAAGCACATTTTGGGATGTTATAAAGTTCACATTTTAGTGTAGTGAGAAGGACCAACATTTACAATACTCTTTTTAGGCAGGGACAGAAAAATCATATTTTATCTTGTAATCTCACTATATGTGCTGTGATAACATTTATCATTCAACTTGGAAACTTTACCCCTACCCAAAACACTACATAGAAAGCAAAAGGAAGAATTCAAGCTTTATTGTTATCTTCTGGGGGAAATTTGTTTTATGGTACAGTGCAGTACAACAATACAAGAAGGAAGACATACTGTACATTACCAACAGAAAAGATAAAATAAAATAAAAGAGCTCCTTTACATTGTTTGAGTATGATATTGCAGCAGAGATGAAAGATTTCCTGAGTCTCCTACATTTACACCCAAGGACACAGAAGTGTCTCCCAGATGGGAGTAGTGTAAATTGACAATGGAGGGGGATGAGAAACACACTCCGTAATGCTCTTGGCCTTCTTTACAACCCTCTGTTTGTAGAGGATATTTAAGCTGATTCCACTCACCCCAAATATTTTGTTACTTGTTTTCACTAATTTTCCCAACCTATTCCCAAGTAACGGTACTGATGTTGTCAAACCACAAAGTGAAGACATTATGTTAAGACTCTTTCAATAAATAACTTGTCAAAAAGAGTTAAAATAATTCTATCTGCAGGACTTTCCTAAGAAAAATGGTTTTTGTTGTCCTTTTTTATCAATGGTGTCACAACATACTGTATGTCCCTTTTCAGAATTTTAATGACCAGTCCCAAGTACTTGCAGTATTTGACAATTTCTGTAGTTTAACTGTTAATTACCATAGATTGGAGGGGTGTTTTATTTTTCCTAAAATCAGTGACCAGTTTCTTTGTTTTCAAAACATTCAACTTAAGATAAGATCACTTTATTGGCCATATACAATTTCTTGTGTTAGGAATTTGTCTTTTCACATACCCCATCTTGCTCTCCATGAGACATACAGTCAGAGAGAGAAACTTGGGGTCAGAGCGCAGGGTCAGAAATTTATATGGCACCCCTGGAGCAGTTGAGGTTAAGGGCCTTGCTCAGGGGCCCGACAGAGTAGGATTCCTCTGCCAGCCACGGGATACAAACCAGCAACCTTCCAGCCATACAGTAGGTGCAGATCCATAGCCACAGAACCACCGCACCACCTCAAAGAGAACTCATTACACTATTTAGCAAAATCATTTAAAATAGGCCCATTAACAGTTTCTAGATCCTTTAATAAGCTGACAAGGACTGCACCAAACTTAGTGTGTCTATCTGTGTGTTTGATTTTACAATCATTAGTGTACAAAATGTACAGTAGGGGGACAAGACACAGTCCTGTGGTGATCCAATGGAAATTTAGTGTATGTCACATAACCATTTTCGCAATTTGATCTGTTGAGACCTGTTTGCTAAGAAGTTTAGTACCCAACTTATCAAGTTGCTATTTAAACGGAATGTCTTTTAGGGTTTTTGTGCAGGCTATGGTGGGTTTATTCTATTAAAAGCAGAGGAAAAATCACATATTCTTATAGCTTGTTTAAATTAATTCTATGTGAAACAAGTGATGATATTTAACTAAGGAAAATGCTCTCTTGAAATATAAAAGTATACTTACACTGGAAACTAGTTATGGTGAAAAAAATAGTGTGGCATGATATTGCAGACATTTTGTGAAGAATAGCAAATAAAGTGCACAATTTATATTCTAGAATAAATCTGTCTTTGGTATAAAAATTAAGGTATAGATAAAGTACATATACTGTACCCAACACCACCAAGAAACCTTCTGTACTTGTAAATGTTAAGTACATTACTGTATATGCTAGATGATTTAATTGGGATGTACAGTATAGAGCCACCTGATGAGATAGGAGATTTGAAATTTACACATAAAATAGATGGATTGATCATTAGTAGAATTAAAGCAAAAACTATGACCGTACCATATTTAATGGGTGTTATTCAGTGAAAATGTGTTACATTTCGTGGGATGTGCAGCTTTGGGAGACTGGGAAGGTGTCTGGGTTACAACAGATTGGATCTTGGCCAAAGAAAAGCCACACACTCAACACATAGCTAGATGAATAGTGATACAGTGTATATATACACTATATATACATTTTTAACGTAAAAATGTGGAACAGTTTTAAAGATAGCTTTTAATCATGATAGTTACTTTGATGTAATCCATGTGTTTTATAATGAGTATTTTTTACAGAAAGCAAAAACAGATATTCTGTGATTTTACATAGAAGAGTGGTGAAATGAAATCCACTATCTTCAGGCTTAATCATTTATGTTAAACTAACTAGTGTGATTATCACTTGGTAAAACATGTTACTTTATATATAACAAGCAACAAACTGATTGTGAAAACATTGTTTATTTTAAATTTAAAATAAATATTCTAAGTGAAAATATAGGAGGATATAGAACTATTAATATGTGTGGAAAAAAGGTTTCCACTTTTATATTTAACTTTAATTGAAGATGGAAAAGTGAAGCAAATATTACAATGGATCAAAATTATGTCCTCCTATAAAATTATTTTACCATGTCCAATGTTGATTATTTTCACATGACAGTGGTAATGTACAGTATCTAGTTTCATGCACTGGAGACAATTATAAAGGAGCCAGTCCTAACATGCTGTCTGGAGCAAACCAATTTGAACTTAATTATAATAATAGAGTAGAGGAATGAATTACTGTTTTTTGGCCCTTTTTTAGAATAGCAGGGCAGGTTACTTTCTAAAATATGCAATACTTTCCTATATTATCTTGACCCTTGTATAATATCTCTAAATAATTCAAAGTGCCTTCTATTTACTGTAGGTTATCACCGGGTAGTGGTGAGCAAACCAGCACTGTCTTCATAATAAATTACATTTGTATGAAGCTATCTTATTAAGCGTGTTTCAATATGATGGAAGGCAGACAGTTGAACACTAAATTTGTTGAATGCAAAACAAGCAGTATTTGTAATTTGTAACATAATTGGTCTTGGGAACTGACAAATGACATCATTTTGCAGGAGGGATGTAATGATACACTTAATTCATTTTATGTATCTTGTTGCAATATGCTTCTCATGATAAGCTGGATCATTTTCTGGAAGGTGTAATTTGTGAAAATTGTCGTACACAAAAGACTGTTCTGTTGAAAAGCAGAACCGTGAGGAAAATAGGATGGGGACGTATCCATAATGTAGATGGAAAGTCATATTACGATTAAGACCTTTTTTAATACACATGGTCCTTCTTAATGGAATTAAAATATGAAGGCTACTCTTTAATTGCACTTGTAAAAGTGGACTATCTAGTTTGTGGTTTGAGTGGAGTACTTTGACACAGATGTCTTTCAAACACAGCCTGGCCATTAAGTTTAAATCAAACATATCAGGTTATATTTAAAGTAGTTCAAGTAGGGACTGTAGCTGTATCAGCATGCATAGGCTGCAAAGGAACAGGTAACGGGCTTATTTCATGCTGAAAAAAAAAGAAAGGAAACACAACATTACGGCTGTGGAGCCTTCCTCAGGTGTGAAAAGCCTTCTTCACACCTGAAGAAGGCTCCACAGCTGAAACGTTGTGTTTCCTTTCTTTTCAGCATGGAATAAATCAATTATCTGTTCCTATATTTAAAGTACTGTATATCTTATTTTTCTGCCAAACTAAAGTTGTCACACTTGTTTGAAGAAAAAAGAAATCTAATGTGACACTATTTGAGTCACACTACATTCTTATTCCGAAAAGAAAACTATAGGTTTAACATTAATGGCTTAATGTCATGTCTTAAAATAGAAAATGTTATTGGATGTGGCCTGTTGCTTTTCTCCCCCAAATTGCAGCTTCTTGATGCCATGCAGGGATGAAAGCAAGCTGCTCCATCTGCTACAGTCCACAGAAAATCAAAAGCTTCTTAAACATGTCTTCTGCTTTCATAGACTCTGGGTTCTGTATCCCATATTGTTCAGCATATTCACGTAATGTCATTTGCATGTATTTTTCATCTGTGTCAGAGCACTATAATGGGATTCTATACTTCAGCCACTCTGAGGTTACTGACCTAGGAAAACAAAGCTTCATGTTCAGCAGTGGTGGACCCCTAATTACAGTATTAATTTTTAAATTCTGTATTTAAAAGAAACTCAGTTATTCAGGAATGTGACCTGTTTTTTCTACAAAACTGCATTTTTCTAGTTAGTGCTATTGTCTCTTCTTGTAATCTATCATTTATACATTTTTGTATTTTTATTTTTTATCTGCTTATCAAGATTTTTTAAAATGCTGGATAATTAAGAACTTAAAATTCAGATCTGTATTTACAAAAAGTATGCAGTTTTAGAAACACAGAGCAATGAGGGGATATGACATCATGCATTCTCCTTCAATTAAATCCCTAGGTGTACTAAAATCTTTGCATTCCTGATCACATAACTTACACATTGTTCATATATATTAAAAGATATACAGGGGTAGAGATACAGATGTTCACGGTGATACATCAGTATTTCCATATTTAATCAGGAAAAAGGGCAAGTGGAAAAGTAGAATATACTGTAGAATCTAGAAGAATATAGTCACTTCTTTTTTTTCTGATATAAATATTTGCAAATAAAACATACAAAAAGCTGTTGACACTTCTGATGCTTATTTTTCACTCTTAATATCTTTGCATACCTGAACAACTTCTTTTTAAAAATGGTATCCAAATGTGTTTGCTTATATATCTCAGGATATATATCTGAACTGATTGCATTTTGAGTACTACAAAGATGCTACATACGCTAATAAGAAGAAATTAATAATGTATGTCTTCAGAGACCACAACTTTTAATTTGTTACTACGGAAAACTGATTTATCAGGAAACCAGCGTACATATATCATTTATCAGGCAACAAGTGGGCTGTCAACACTCTGATATCAATATCTATATATTATAAAACAGAAGACATCCCTTCACTTACTGTATACAAAGATGCAAGTGAATGTAGGGATCAGATGGAGACTAATGAAAATGGGAAACTGTGAAGTACTATGTTATTACAATTAGCTGTAGAATGACTGTATCATTGTATCATAAACGCAGACATTGATATTACATTGGAATCAAGTTTATTCTTCATGTTTCTCCATTATTTGTTGCAGGGTTCAACCACTGGATAAAAATATATTAAGTACCTGACATGTAAAACATACATCACTTTAGCAAACACTGAGTACAAAAGAAAATGTGTTACTGTTTAAGTTAATATTGAAAAATAACACATATACTGCATACTGTCTCTATTCACAACCGTACTGCGTATCATTAAAGTGATTATTGAATAATATGAATGATGAAACAGAAATGTATATTAAAAGTATAAATTAAATACCCCACACCAACCTTCACCAATATTTTGGTATAACATTACCAGAGGTAATGTAGCATAGCTCATATTATGTAGCATTGCGTTGTGTCTCCGTAAAAATGCTGCATAGTTATTTGTTCAGAATAACAATTTTGGTTCCAAGGTTGAATATCTGGCTCTATTTTTTAATTTCCAAAGGCTTAAGTGAAATCCATCAAAACTAAAATAATATAGTGATTTAATCTTAGCCCTGGTTGACAAAGAAGTCTTTGACACAAAAGAAACACATAATTTGGCACAGTCAGGTAGCCATTTAAAGATGAGAGGACATGGATTGATGGACATAAAGACTGAAACCTCTCACCACCTAAGTGGCTGCTTCAGGGCATAGTAATTGAGGCAGACTAACAGGAGGGAAAAACTCATTTCAGGCACCATGCTGTGCTTGCTCTTTGGGGAAACAGAGATCTGCAGTCACCAATGCTATCCATCTGGAACCTCTTAGATGCTCTAAAAACTACAGAAAAGAATAAAAACAAAAGCAGCAAATACCAAACAATCTATACATATTGAAGCAAATATTGCAGTAGTGGCATGTATACAGTTTTTTTCATTGCTCGATCTCCACCAATTAAAAACAAGACAAGAAGAAGCTCCTCTACATATGGAACAGAATAATCTTTACTGGGATGTTTAAAAGACAATATTGAAATTACATACTTTTTCATTCGCATAAACTACAGGCTGTCATTGCTGTTCCTTTCTGTACAATCTCTTTCCCACAAGGTAACCTTCTTCTTAATATTGCCTCCCATAATTTATTTATAGTTTTTGTAACCTCACAAAATCAAAGTCAACCTTGCCATCATTTCTTCTTTTACATCTTTAAAGCAAGCTGAAGCAACAATATATACACTGTATTCTCCCAACCTAATGCAACATTTGGTAGTGTTTGCTTTGAGTGCCCCTTACTGTTGTAACATATACATATAACATATATAGGAGGATAATAGATACAGTATATCCTATTGCCCCTTAAACAACAAATCCTCACTCACAATGTACAGTATCCTTTCTTGATTTAACACACATCTACTTCTGTTGGAATTTAATTGTGCAGTTTTGAACTACAATGCACATCTCAGAAACTGTTAAGTGCCATCAATAACAAAAAGAAAAATAAAGATTAAAGAACATCTTATAGTATTCTTATAAGGAGCTTTTTTGCTATAGGTGACTAATCTAGCCTGTAGGATGCTTGTGGGTGTAGAATTTTGTTTGGACTTTGATCAACACTGTGTACAAAGTATTTTGAATGAAGGGAAGTCTTCTCTTCTTTAGTGCTGAAATGTGAGTTTGATGACTTTCATCAGAGATATTTTAAAAGCCCTTCAGCCTTGTTTTAGTTTTGAAACCACTTGAGACTAATACTAAAAGGAGCATGCCAGCTGGAAAGATATGAGAAAGTGCACAATGCTCCCTCTCAAGAATGGAAATGCAGCAATCTCTTTCAACATACTCAAGAATGCATTATCTTTACTTTTCAGGTAACATTAGCATGGGATTTTAGCACATAAAATATAGAATATTGATATTATAATCAGTATAAGCATGAAACATGATGGTACAAATAATACTATACACTGTACACATTTAACAGAAATTACATTTTCTTATTTCTAGTTTTTTAAAAAGAAAACTGCCATTTTTAAGTTTTGTGCCTTGTTTCTTCATTTCACATGACAGAAATGGTACAAATGAGTAGACATGGAATGTGAAGCTATTGTGAAAACAAAGAAAAAGTGAAGATCTTCTTACATTACATAGCATTCTAAGTTTTTTGTGTAATTTTTTACAAAACTCTGTAATACTACAAAACATATCCCTGTAATTCAATGTCTTGTTTGCACCCTTAATGTTTTCATTTCACAAAACTGAAACAAAAACATTTTCTCTACTGAGAGTTAAAGCCAATCCAGATTATGTTTGAACTTTGAGCATTATGGATACACTGTAGTTACACTCAAACCAGAGAAACATCAGTTGTCAGTAGATTGGATAGGACAACATACGTAAGAAACCAAGGTAAAGGTAGATTACTTACAATTGTATGAAGTTTGCGGGTTGGCATAGTGGCACAGTGTTTAGCATTGCTGCCTCACAGTGCTGGGGGTTTCAATTCCGGATCTGAGGTACTATCTGTGTGGAGTTTTTATGTTTTCCCATGTTCATGTGGCTTTCCTCCAGGTGCTTCTGTCGCCTTCCATAGTCCAAAGACATACTGGTGGGTTAATTGCCTTCTGGTAAAATTGGCCCTGGTATGAGTGTGTGCCTGTCTGTGTTTGTGTCCTTCTGCCCTGACTGCCTCATGAATACTGGCAGTCAAAACTATGGGGCTTCTAGGAAAGTTCACTAAAATACTAAGAAGAGAAAACTATAGTTAAAAATGTATATCAGCAGATTTATACCCCTGAAACGTGTACTTTTTTGTAAAGGAGGACACACTTTCCTCTCTGAGATAACTAGGGAAAGAAACATAGGAATAGCAGAGAGAAGCGAGAAGCTGACTGACTGGGAGGCCTGAACAGAATGAATGCATAGTATGTCAGTTAACACAGTTTGAAGAAAGGATTTAAAATATGATAGCCATGTATCCATTAAGCCACTTCACAAAGAAATATAATCTGGGAGGAATACTGCAAGATGTTTTGCAGACCACATTTATTTGAATAGTGTTTCAGGAAGAAATGGGTCATCTAAATTTGCATGTAGGCCACAGTTGATGCACTGATTTAATCTTAATTCCATTCAAATGTTATGGAGTGAGCTCGACAGAGGAATGGGGAAGAAAAGTAAGTGCAACCAGTATAAATGTTCTTTTAGTATGTATTTGACCACATTGAATAAACAACAATGCTCTCATAATGCTGGATTACACAGTAGAATATGTGATGCCTTACTAGGGTCGTATTATGCAGTTACATTGCTTAAAAGGTTTTATTCTTTTGCAATTCCCTTTAATTTGATTCATAAATATTTATATAAATAAATCAAATACTCATATATTTTTGCTCTAAATAATATTTCAGAGATATTCTCATTATTGTAACACAAGTTTAAATTTAAAAAAGAACTGTGTACAAACCCATCATTGATCCCAGTCCTTTAAAAATGCCCTTATAATACTCATGTTTTGTTTTTTGTGTGTCTGTTAAGTCTATTGTTTCCTTATACCTTAAAATTCAAACTGAAGTAAAAGTAAGTATATATAGAGATATTTGCTGAACAAATACATGCTATGATTGATTTTGATAAAGCATATAGTAAAGAGCATGTGGTACAGTATATCATTACAAAGTTATAATTATGTAAGTGCCATGTATTGTAGGAATACAGAGAACAGGCAACATGTTATACTTCTAATCAGGGAAATGTTCTAATATTGTACTTTCTGGTATTGAGAATTCACGAATTTATTATTACTATTATATTATTTTGGATACCTTAACTGCAGTGCTTTAGAATTCTTTTTAACTTTTTATTAGCAATCTATTAAGTATCTATAAAACACTGATAAGCAATACCTTGATATTAAGTTTGTCCGGGGCACAGGTGCATTCTAACATGTACATTTTCAAAATTAAAGGTAGGTCATGCATAGTGATGATTACTCATAATCCCATAGACCCACATCCCTGCAGGTTTTATAGGAAATTTCAAATCCTCAGTGCCTAAAAACATGGGTGGGAGTTTAGATCAGTGACATCAATTCATAATGTCATAAAAGTCTAAGTCAAAAAACAGAAGACCATATGGATTTCCACAATATATGTATCCACCACCCTGCTTTTCCTAGAAACAGCTGAAGTAAATACTCAGTGCAATAGACTACTACCAAACAAATGCCCTCTCCTTGTATAGTACATCTTGTAATATTTTCATGTTTCTTAACACTACAGGCCTAGCATAATTAAAGCAATAACAATCAAGCTGAATTTGTTATGCAAAATGTGGTGCTATTTTCCCAATAAAAGTTACTTTATAGACATTCAAACTTTTAAACAATGTCTTGAACTTCCACTTCAAAAGTTAAACTTCTTCAATACCAATTATATTTTATAAGGGAAACTCTGCTTGATGTGACTCATTTCATGCATTTCTTTTTCAAAAAAAGCTTCAAATTCCTTTGCCTCCTTTGCCTTCTGTGTTATCCGAAGAGTCAAATTGCATGTTACAGCACCTGACAAAATAAATTATCCCTACCTACTTTTGATGGGGCTAGCATTCCTCTGTGTGTTAACCTTGTCTCATATCCATTTTTCAACAGCTCCACTCTGATGTTGACAAAGGAGATGGTAACGTCAAATATGTCCTGTCAGGCGAGGGAGCAACCTCCATTTTCATTATTGATGAAAAAACAGGAGATATTCATGCAACTAAGCGGCTGGATAGAGAAGAACAGGCCTATTACACCCTGAGAGCTCAGGCTGTGGACAGTCTCACAAACAAGCCAGTGGAACCTGAGTCAGAATTCATCATTAAAATTCAGGACATCAATGACAATGAGCCAAAGTTCCTGGATGGACCCTATATGGCTGGAGTTCCAGAAATGTCTCCAGTGGGTAAGTTACAATTCTTTGAAGGTAAAAACCATAGTTACATATGTATGTGTTTTGTCAGCTCTTTTCAAATACCCTTCCTTTTCCTTTTGTAAATATATTTCTTCTGTCTAGGGCTTTGTGGTTATACTGCTTGTGGTACACCTCTAACAGAATAGACATAGATAATATTATTTTTCTGATTTCAAAACTTCACTAAACCAAACCGGTTTTATGTACAATATTTAAGCCTATTGTCATAACTCATGAACTTGGATTAACTCAGGTGTCAACTATTTTGTCAACTTTGTATGAGATCATAAGCATACAGTATTTTAGTAATTGTTATTAAGATCTGTGTTTTATAGGTGTAACAATTATCAGTTATCATATTACTGGAAATTTACATGGAAAATTAAAAAGACCTATCCAGCTTTAATTTATCCAATATTGAAGAATACAGTCAACCAATTTAACAAATACAGATAGAAAAGAGGTTTTGTACCACACATACAGAAATTATTGGAAAAAGAAATACCTTCTCTTAGAAAGAGCATAGCTAAGATTATCTGGCAATGTTATAAAAAACACTCTGAAATAACTAGGATAAAAACGGTAGTGTTAGAAGGGGAAAAAACAACAAAAAACAGAAAATAGCATCAGTACTGGAAGTTTTAATATTGGATTTAAATCTGATTTAACATATGAAGCAGAAAATAGAGATTTATTTAAAACAGAAAAATGCAGTGCCTATAAAAAATATTCACTCTCCTTGGACTGTTTCACATTTTATTGTCCATAATTAAAAAGGTGAGAAAATATGGAACAACTGTGAATCTGCCAGAACTGGCCGTCCTCCAAAACTGAGTGTCCGAGCAAGAAGAACTGTAGTAAGGGAGGCCACCAAGAGGCCTATGGCAACTCTAAAGGAATTACAGTCCTCCATGACAGAGATGGGAGAAACTGTGCATCAGACAACAATAGCATGCACATTCCATAAATCTGGCTTGTATGGAATGGTGGCAAAAAGAAAGCCTGTGTTGAAAAAAACTCAGACATCTCGACTGGAATTTGCCCAAAGGCATGTGAGAGACTCAACAATTTGGAAGAAGACTCTATGGTCTGATGAGACCAAAATTGAATATTATGTTTGGCGCAAAGCTACAGTAACACAGCACATCACACTGAGAGCACCATCCCTACAGTAAAGCATAGTGGTGGCAGCATCATGCTTTTGGGATGCTTCTCTGCAGCAGGGACTGGAAAACTCAAAGATAGAAAGAAAATTGGATGGAGCTGAGTACAGAAAAATTCTGGAGGAAAACATGTTGCAAGAGCACTGGGATTTGGGAGATGATTCATCTTCCAACAGGACAATGATCCAAAACATACAGCAAAGCCACACTGGAGTGGCTTAAAATCAGAAAGATTAATATCCTGGAGTGGCCCAGTCAAAGCCCAGAACTCAATCCAATTGAGTATCTGTGGAATGACTTAAAAATTGCTGTTCACAAACGATCCCCATCCAACTTGATGGAGCCTGAGCAATTTTACCAAGAAGAATGGGCAAAACTTCTAGTGTCAAGATGTGCAACGCTGGTAGAGGCATACCCAAAGAGATTCACAGCTGTAATTGCTGCCAAAGGTGGTCCTAGCAAGTATTAACTCTGGGGTGGGGTGGGGTAAATACTCATGTATTCAATTATTTTCTGATTTTTATTTTTAATTAATTTAGCAAAATTTCTGGATTTTTTCTTCACTTTGACATTATAGAGTTCTTTGTGTTGATGAGTGGCAAAAATTAGCAGTAAAATACATCATGGTTCTATTGGTTCTATTCATCATGGTTTTATTGTAATAATAAAATGTGAAAAATTACAAGGGGGGTGAATACTTTTTATAGGCACTGTGTGTTTCAGGTCTAAAGCAAGTTCTGTTTGAAGGATAGGCTTTCATTTTAAAACTATACATAATTCTCTGCAAAATGTACTGTGCATAAATACACAAAAGTTAAAATGTTAACTCAGTGTGTGAACTTGAAGCATTTAGTGATATTTTTAAAACGTATACATAAAGGGACTAAAACTTTAGGTAGAGTAAAATTCAAGTTATAACACCATCAATTTTCTTGTGAAGATTTACACTGTAGCAATAAATTGGATATGTAAAAAATGTGATATTAACACAAGCACTCTTCTACCTGTGAGATTCTTTCCAGCTGTTCATTGAAGAATTTCAGGGAATCAGCTTCAACAACATTGCTAGGTCATCTTTCAGAATTGTAAATACTCTGGATAGATAACTCAGAAATTAATGATAGTAGGGTGATGTATGAAAAACATTTTTTTTAATTAACGAAAGATCCCGAAGACCAGTCCATTTGAAACAAGACCCAACAGTGTAGAAGAGTTTTATGAGAATTTAAAAATTTAATTTAATTTAAACTTTACGATTAATAATTTTTACAAGTTAAAATTTATGGTGAATTAAAGCTAAATATCAGGAGACAATATTACAGTAATCAACACATTCAAAATGTGCTTCAGAGAGTTCATGTAAATCAGAAGAAATATTGTTAATTTGTAAATAAAAGAAGAATGGTGTGATTTGATTTCAAAAGAGAAAAACATACTGAAAAGGGGATTGGGAATGCAAGTATTTTTAAATTACAGAGTGAAAACTACAAAACTTTTACAGTAATTAACACCTACTATAATTCTTTCATTTAAATAAGAAACAAAGTTTCTTGTTCATATGGTTAAGTAATGCACTGAACAATGTTGATGGGCAAAATTACTTTAAGTATATGTGCATTGATCAGACGGAAATGTTTTATTTATCTCAAACCTTTATGGTATTATGTATTTTCTAACAGGAGGCAGGTGACAAAATTGTTAGTGGGTTACTACATGCCAACTTTGAAGCATGATTTTAAAACCCTTTCAAATCAACTTCTGAATGTCTCATGGAAAATACTTTTGCAAAGTCCATAGACTCTGATTATTATATAGCTCTTTCTATTTGTACAATGTGCCATTGGCTTCTGGGACTTAATGGGTAAAATATTGACACTTTTGGAGGACCTACCATTATTTACAGTTACAAGATATGTGAATACAAATTTAATTACATATTAATGACTTAATTATGACTTATTAATGATAATAAATGTAACTGATGTAATTACAGTAACTGTAGATCCTTTTTCCAGGGTGATGACTTTCTGTCCTCATTGGCAACCTCATTCATGAATTTCTTTACAATGTTGTAGTTGTTGTTTGTAGTGGTTACTTTACAGAATCATTTTTTTAAACATCAAAATAAGTAAAACTGAATTTGCAAATACGTGGGCTGTGGCTGAAAATAGTATAATTCATATGTTAGTCACAGTATCAAAAATAAATCTTGAAAGGATAGACATGTGCCTCAATGGATAACAAAGGCGTGGGTTGCAGAAATAATTCCACCAATCTGTCACGCATGACAATCCCACCAAGTTGTTGCACAGAACTATATGGTTGCACCTCACTGAGAGCATATTTTTATACTACCTTTCAATCATACATCATGTCTTTTTTGACAGTTCCTCTTACTCAATACTGTATATCCCCTTTTCTTATGAAAACAGCACAGCTTTTCAAAAGATCTCAATTGGTTTGTTTCTGGCATCACACAAATGACCAAGTGAGTAGCTTCTAAGATGGTAGTAACAAATGTATCATTCTCATCCTAAGCAGTTATTTAGCAAAGTCTAACAAAAAAAACAAATGATGATTGCTTAAATCATAACATTTCAGTCACAATCTATGTGATATTTCTGGCACTAGCAGTTGTAAATAATGTAATGAAAAGTAATTATGTCTGCACGATGCATGCTGTGTATTGCCACATTTGTTTAAAAGAAGGAGTATTTACAGTAGCACATTACAAGAAAATATGTAAAATCATAAAAATAAAATGTAATCAGAGTTGGGTAATTAACTAAATAACACCTACATGTAAAGTTTTCTGTTTTCTTTTCATAAGAAAGAAATATTTGTGTGGATTAGTCATTACACAGAATGCACTGTGCCAAATGACAATAATGAATTCAAATCTAAGTCTGTGTAAAACAAGTAAAATATGTTTAATCAGTGATAAGCACAAGTAAATGAAGCTTCATTTAATAGAAATTATGTGTATTTTAGCTACATCAATATCCATTGACCTTTAAATCATGGCTATGAATTTTAAGCATTAGAGGCAGATTAAGTACATGGGAAGAATTATATTTTGGAATAATATAAAAACAAAGAGCATTAGTTTAAATAAAAAAACATGCTGAAGATTTTAACACCTGAAATAGTTTCAGGGTGCATACTGTAAATTAAATTAACTAAACTTGTTAACACTATTAAAAGCTTTGTTGTCATTTATGCAACACTCATCTTCTAAGGTCATAAATGCTACAAAAAGTGCTTTCAAACTGATTTTTTTTATTTCAAACTAATGTATTTCACTTGGTTAAATCCAAGTTAACATTCAGTAATAAATATACAACACGCAACTGTATTACTTTTATAAGTCTATTGAAAAGCATAATTTCTTTTCAATAGAGCTTACTGTATATGCCCTTCCTATAAAACTATGGGTGAAATAAATTATTTAAAGGGTTAATTTCTGCATTCATTAGGGACTGTTTCATAGTCGTCCTTCCATCAGTAAATCTATCAAACAAACCAATAGACCTATAAGGATGTTAAAAAGCTCAGGAGGAACATAAAATAGAGGATTACAATGGCCGTTGTCATGTAGATTTAACTTTCAGAAGTATTCACTCCCTTCCAATGATGTCTCAGTTCACTAAAATACAAAATGTTGTATAGTATACACATTATTTTAAAGTGCATATATTTAATCAAAAGTTCAATGCACAAACTGAATTCTGTTATGGGTGAAGTGAGCCATTAGGTAGAAAGTGTGTTGTAACACTCAGACTGCCTAGATCAGTCTGTAACTCCAAAGTGATAAGTGGTGCAAGAATACAGTAAATAGTTAGGCATACCACAATGAGACCGCTGGCAACTTTGAAAAAGGTACAGAGCATGGATGACAGTGGACAACTGTCCATACTTCAACAATATCCTGATTACTCTATAAAGCTGGCCTATATATCTGTATTTGCAACTGCAATGACTAGCACCATATTTTAATTGTAATAACAGTTGAATGAAATACTGTAGCAAAGTAATTGTAACTTCCGATAACAGTCTAGCTGCAATTAGAATTGACCCGAGGCCTGCAATACATCCACTGTAATGAATAACTGGAATGGCACTGAGTGGCCTTACCTTTATGTTTAGGACAGTGAATACAAAACAAGGTTACATCATCCAAAAAAGAATAATGAACAACTGTGGAGGACATTTCACTGTGCGGGTTTTGATTTTGACAAGATCACCCAGTCTGCAATTCCATAGTATAAGAAATGGGCATGCTCTGATGAAATACTGGCTTCACTGAAGTTGAAGGACATTGCACACATTAAGAATTACAGTATATCATGTGAAGTACTTGATGCAGATGTTCTGAAGGGTCATTTGCTTAGGAAATAGTAACCATTGATCTGTGTGACATATTGGATATATTGTAAATCAGTGTTTATTCAATGTATATGCTTCAGTAACTCCAAACTAATGCATTGTCTGATTTTATGAAATGTGCTCATCACCTATGCAAAGACAAGAAACAACTGAATGCTGTAAATGGTATCTCTTATAAAGGTTGTATCAAAAGCCCATCTTAAACAGAAATAATGAACATATTAAATATGTGATATGCATCTGAGATTCAGCTATTTTAATGTAGAAAACAACTTATTAAGTATCTTATTGGGTATAATTTAGTAGGTAGTTCACTTGGCTTCAAATAATCGGAACAGCTTAGATACCACCATGTATTGAATAAACTAATATAAATAGGATGGATTACTTTACTGGATTTGAAAGATGAATAGTGCACTAAGATCAATAACAAGGCTTGGTAAAATCTATTAGAATAGAATTGAGAAAAGAATATTTCAAAAGCCATAATGTTCACCTCCTGTAAAGTTACAGTTTTAATTTTTCACATCAAAACACAGTATTTTATGGGAGCACTTTCAGAATATTTTGGAATTATTTTTCAGAAAACAACAATCATAAAACATCATATACAAGAACATGTAGTAAATGCTTCTTCAGCAAGGAAAACAGGAAGGGAAGGGGGGTTACATAAACTAGTTTGGAACATAGGAGGAAGTACCCGGTTTTGTTTCACAGTTTTTGTGACAGCACAATTATATAATTTATTTTTTTAAGAAGTATATTTTATTAATGTGTTTTTCTTGCATTGTTATTGTCAGATCCACTAGTTTGCAGCTGACAACAGTTATTGTATAATGACAAAAAACTGATGTTCTACAGAAGGTCACCCTACAACTCACAACTGGCAACCCACTAAAGCTAAGCAGGTGTAAGCCAGGTCAGTACCTGGATCGGAGACCTCCTGGGAAAGCTAAGGTTGCTTCTGGAAGAGGTGTTAGTTGGGCCAGCAGGGGGTGCTCACCCTTTGATCTGTGTGGGTCCTAATGCCCCAGTATAGTGTTGGGGATACTGTACTGTAAAAAAGCGCCGTCCTTCAGATGAGACATAAAACCAAGGTCCTGACACACTGTGGTCATTAAAAATCCCAGGTTGTTTCTCAAAAAGAGTAGGGGTGTTACCATGGCATCCTGGCCAAATTTCCCATTGGCTTTTACCAATCATGGCCACATTCCCCATCTATGAATTGGCTTCATCACTCTGTTCTCCTCCTCACTGTTAGCTGATATGTGGTGAGTGTACTGGCACACTATGGCTGCCGTCAAATCATGACAAAACATTTTAATATTATTTTAATGATTTCTTGTAAAACAGTGGTTTATATAAATGCATCTAGATGATCGCAGTCTAAAAGAATGTCAGTAAAACTATAGCTGATGTACAGTGTGGATATCTGTGGATGTTAACAGAAGTTTTAAATATGCGTTGGGCGTTGGGAAATGTAGTTTTTTTTATACATATATCTGACTGAAGCACTGAATTAAAACTGTAGTACGTTCTGTGCTTGAGTGGGGAGACACTTCCTTTTTCTGTTTTAAGTAGACCCATTAAAATTAAAATCTGTAAACTATTTTAGAAATGTAAAATTAATAAATGCCACTCACAACATTTGTGTTTTCTTTTCCTCACTCTGTTAGAGTTAGCAGTGAAAGTATTATTATTATTATAAAATACTTAGGTCAGCTTAGGTCAAGAGTAGCACCTTTGTGAAAACTAGCTGTTAGTTCTCCACTACCTTCTGCAATACTCCTGTCCTGTGCCATCCTGAGAATACCTTAAAAATCATATTTTCTATTTTTTTAGAAGACAATAACAACAACTAGCAACCAAATTATGAAGCAACCAAAGAGACTAGTGTATCACAAATATAGACTTCAGTAATATTTGTATGTGTTAACAATTTTGAGGAGAATATCTTTCATATTACATTTGTATTGGAATGTCTCACATTTCACAAAGATGTGCCTATCTGCTTTCAATCATGCTGACCTCCCCAGGCCTTATAATGTATTTTCAGTATTATTAAAATTATATCAAAATGTTTCAAATGGTGCATACCTAAACAGTATAGTGGCAAATTGCAATATTATCAATTTAAATACTGTATATTGATCTTAATATACTGCAGACTTGTATCAGTTACAAGACAACTTAGAGTACATGACAAAGTTGTCCAAATCACTACTCCTCAAAACTTTATTTTAATCTGGCCTCTTTGGACACATTAACATTAAAATTCATTTGCTTTTAAATACAATATGTTTTTCCAGCAAGTTTAAATATTTTATAATTCAATTCTAAAATAAAATTGTTTATTGCCTAATAACTATACACAATTATTCACAATAACTATACACAATCTAATAACTATACACAGCTCAAACATATTAACAGTGTATTATTGCATTCAATGAAATAGCGCTAGTATGCATGCAGTATGATTAACACAAGAAAACACTAATGGGTTAATAAACATTTAATACTGTTTCAGAACAACCACACACAGCTGCGGTACCTTAAGGATTCACTGTGTCACCTGGCAGTTTTACGGAGTAGTACCTTGTGTATTCTAAATGTTTCAGCTGTACCATTGTCTGTCTTGTTACCAAAAGATAATGAATTCCACAAATTTGTTTTTACTGTGTGTAGCAGTTTGTTTACTATAGGAGAACAAATCTTAAATCTAAATTATATGTGCTCTTGTATTTTCTTTTCACATAACATTTTCAAAAACTGATTGAACCTCCTCAAATCCCACATTGTCTACCAGACCCGTCAGAAATTCCTGTGAGTTGG